>NW_022437000.1:13994055-14015739 GCF_009761245.1 Sapajus apella
CAGAATCCACCCAGCCCCCCAGGAGAACCCAGAATCCACCCAGCCCCTGGGAGAACCCAGAATCTACTCAGCCCCCCAGGAAGACCCAGAATCCACCCAGCTCCCAAGCAGCGTTCCACCAGCTTCTTCCATCTGCTAGACATGAGCAGCAGCATCTGCAGCCACTTTCCCCATGTCAGAATCAGAAATTTTAAAAATGGTTGGATAGTATTTGGTTATTTTTTGATAGGATAGCTTTTGTCTCTTCTTTACTTCATATTTTCTTTTTCTATAAACTAAATGCCAGCATTTAAACTGTATATCGAGATGCACAGTTGTGTAAATATCAGCTTGAGACTCTTTCAAGGCAGACTCCGATATTCAAAGGCTTTGCACTCACAGAATTTTTTAAAACTCCAAGCACATCCACACTGCCCTTTGGAATCTGCCTTGTCTACAGAGCTAGCAGGCAAGGCCCAGCTCACCCAGAGGGCGTGGGGATCCCCAGCCCCGCGTGACTTTGCAACACCAGCTAAGATGCCTGGTCCCCAGTTAAGTTACTAGGATGAGTTTCAGCACCATTTATTCAAAACTCTGAGAGGCCCGTGTTACTGCTAATTCCAATTTTAACTTTTCTTCCAGAATGGCAGGAAGCGATGAGGGCAGCCGAGGTTTTGAGAGCTCATGTGTGGCAGGCGCTGTGGCTGGTGCATCAGGTGACATTATGTTGCTTTTCTCAGCTGTAAGGTGGCTGCTGTGGTCGATGGAGCTTCCTTTGCTGGCAGGACTGGGTGTGTTCTTCTGGCTGCAGCTCACCACCATGCTGGGAGCGGCTCATAGGCATTCGGTGTGTACTGGTTTTTTCCCGAGACCACAGCAGCTGCACCTGGAAATCGTCACACAGAGTGACTTCTCAGATGGCAGAAAGTGACAAATGACACTTGGTTCTCCCTCTTCGGCAACTGCGAAATAACAGGGGTGCCACACAAATTTATGGGGCCATTGTCTTGCTGTCAAATTTTCTCCTTAAGAAATTCTTTAAAAAGAGAGAGATAGCATTCTTGGCCACATGCATGTCTGTCGCTAATGATCAGGTTTCTTCTGTGTTCAGGTGGAGGCAGTTCATATTTTCCACCAGGACCAGACAACACTGGCATATCACCTACAAAGCTCAGTAAATGTTAAAATGTGATTAAATAAACAAGTGTTGAATTTCAGAATACCGACTTATATTTTTTTTCCTCAAAAGACATCTGCTTACCAATCTGTGTTCCTGGGGCTGAAGGCCATGCCCCTTCCAATGGTGGGACGACGCTCAAGTGCGAATTTATTACAATTCTAAGTTTCCCTTCACCACTGCTGATGGCGTAAAGTGCTTTGCAAATACATCACACCTGGTCTTCCAGGGCCCACCTTCACCATGGGTCTGACTCAGAATTTTCCGACAGGGACGATCCGCATGTGCCACTTGCAGGAAACACTGGCGACGCCCAAAGGGAAAGGAGGAGCCTGGAAAGCCATCCCCTGGAGCCACCGGGCTCCCCGCGCCCGAGTCAGGTGGAAGCAGCACCGTCGAGACCCCTCCCCTCGGCAGAGTGGTGGTCGCTGCAGGTCTGCGCACCGTCTGATGGGATTCCAGCTCTGCCCCCAAACCCAGTCCCTCCCAGGCCTTCCCCAGATTAAACCTGGACCCAGGAGCCCACCCTTAGCTGCACCATCACTGCCCAGCCGACCTGACCCTCACCCTAACCCCCAGAGATCCTGCTCCGCAGGCCTGTGGTGGGGCCCAGAATGCACATTTCATCCACTTCCCAAGTGATGTTTCCCGGTTGGGCCCAGAACAGGGTAACAGCCCCACAGTCTGCCAGCGGCAAAGGAGGGTTGCTGTGATCTGGGACTTTCCAGCGTTGACGCTGGAGCAGCCGTAGGGCAAAGCGGGAAGATCACCTCACCTGGGGCCACACCCTGAGAACCACTCACCTGAAGTATCTGTTACTCCTACAGGGGAGGAAAACTGCTGACATCAACTGTGCAGAACTTTGTGTTTTTATTGAAGACTTTCCTTTGAGATTTATGTGCCCGAGAGAAGATACCGAATGGGTCCCCGACACCTAACCTGGAATTTTTATAATACATTTTCCCTCTGTTAGAGAGGCATTTTCAAAGAGGTAGTCATTCAAAAAGAAAAACAAACAAACTAATGATCAAAACAGTGTTGTGTTCTTTTCTACCATCAACATACAGACCTCTTTCCCTTCTGGATTTTATGCACCAAAGAACTTTAGCTTTATTTCTTAGCTTAAAAAAAAAATCTCTGAATTGGTTATATAACAAACCACCACCAGCCTGATGGTGTAAAGGAAGCAGCATCATTTCCCGAAATGTGGAGGGTTGGCTGGAAGGCTCTCTGGGTACAGGAGGGCCTCCCTCACATGTGTGAGGCCTTGGCAGAGATGTGGCCTCCGGGGCACCTGAGGTCTCCGCCATTCACTCCCTCATTCTCGAGAGGCCAACTCGGCCTGTCCACACAGCAGGCAGCAGAAGGTTCCCACCACAAGAGCGGGGACGTCCACGCCTTTCCAAGCACTTCCCAAGTCTCTGCTGGTATCAGGGCCGCTTTTGTCCCCTTGGTCAAGCTGCACCTTGTGGCCAGGCCCGCAGGTCACGGGGAAAAGGACAAGCAGACTCGGTGCATGGAGGGAAGTCTGGGCGCCATTTTGGAGTTCATCGCCACCTCACCGTTTCCTTTAACAAAAACCCCCATTGTTTCTGAACTATCTTTAAAAGAAATAAGAGGAGCTACTTCCGGAGCAGTCACAGTGCCCCGTGCACATGGATCACCTAATTCTAGGGGGGCAGCTGCACCGTTTGCCCCAAACGTCCGTGTCACTGTCCAAGGAAGCCCCTCGGTTCCAATGCAAAGCGACAGAACAGATCCCTGTGAGGTGTGAAGCGCTGTCCTCCCCACGTGACAGCCGAGGAGGTCACAGAGGGGAGACTGCAGGCGGTCGTCCGGGGCGCTCCTGCACGTAGGCAGCAGGCCCAAGTGCATGAGACCAGGCACCGCCGGCATCCCTGCAGCAGCTGGGGGCACTTTGACTTCTCGGTCAGTGTGACTGCACATCTGAATCACTCACTTCATGTAAAATACTTGATTCCAAATTACTTTGGTCTGTACTGAAAAACAAAATTCAAAGTTACCTTTAAAGACAAAGATTTGCCATATTTAAGGATATTTCAGAGAAGATGTTACTGGCTCTGAAGAAGAGGCATGACGCCACTGAAGCACGCAGTGCCCGGCTGTGAGGTTTTCATTTCGTTTCGTGAAGACCCCACATGCATATGGAATAACACTTTTTCTCCTGTTAAGCTACTTTGGTCAGTTCAACTTGCAGGACTCCTGTCACCAAAAACCAAAAGTGAGTAAAGGAAAACGTTTTTTCCTCCCCAACTGTTTGTTGGAAAGCAAGTGACTGCCCAGCTGGTGTTCTTTTGGTCAAGGTGTGGCGGGGAAATGGTGCTCCTGCCAGGCCCCTCAGGGTGGGTAACTGGAACAGAATCCGAGGGGCCTGGGCTTCTCACTGCCAGGGCAAACCTCTGGACAGCTACCAGACAGGAAGCCGCACAGGCAGAGGTGATGCTGGCAAGAGATGCTTGTGGCAGGAGCAGGGCAGCCTCCCTTACTCAAACAAGACGGGACCACTGGAGGCCAGCCACTCAGAGAACTAAAGGCAATGTGAGGGGGACGGTGTCAGTGCTCAGAAAGCTCCACGTGCCTTCCTGCCGAAAGCAACATTGAAAGCACAACATGTACATTTGGTTAAAAATGCCAAGGGTTTGTGCTGGGAGGTGGCAGTGCTGGCCTCAGCCATCTCCCCATCTGCCCGTGTGGCAACCACTTTGACTATTTCCTCTGGCCAGGCATTTCCAATCTCCTCCTGTTCTTACACCACTCTCTACTCACTAATCTTAGATAGGGTCTGTCCCAGACTTCCGACTATGATAGTCAAAATTCAGCCAACTTGCTCTGAAGAAACCATACAGGTGCTAAATTTTCTGAGTCCACAGTAGACTAAAAACACCTTCATTCTTCCCTCACACTTAATTTAGGGTCTAGCATAAAAGCAGATTTCTGAGAGCCTAGAGGCATCACTCCATCATCTCCACCACTCTTTCATCTCCATCACTCCATCATCTCCATCGTCTACATCACTCCATCATCTCCATCACCTCCATCATCTCCATAACTCCATCACCTCCATCATCTCCATAACTCCATCATCTCCATCACTCCATCATCTCCATCATTCACTCCATCACTCCATCATCTCCATAATCTACATCACTCCATCATCTACATCACTCTATCATCTCCATCACTCCATCATCTCCATAACTCTGTCGTCTCCATCACTCCATCACCTACATCATCTCTATCACTCCATCATCTAATCATCTGCATCACTCCATCATCTTCAACTCCATCATTCCATCACCTCCATCATCTCCATCATCTACATCACTCCATCATCTCCATAACTAAATCAATCGTCTCCATCACTCCATCATCTCTACTACACCATCATCTCCATCATCTTCATCATCTCCATCACTCCATTAACTCCATCACTCCATCATCTTCATCACTCCATCATCTCCATCACTCCACCACTCCATCACTCCATCATCTCCATCACTCCATTATCTCCATTACTCCATCATCTCCATCACTCCATCATCTCCACTCCATCATCTCCATCATCTCCATCACTCCATCGTCTCCATTGTCTCCATCACTCCATCATCTCCATCACTCCATCACTCCATCATCTCCATTGTCTCCATCACTCTAACGTCTCCATTATCTCCATCACTCCATCATCTCCATCATCTCTATCACTCCATCATTTTCATTAGGGTGTAAGGGTGGGGATGGGTCGATGCTGGATATGGGTATGGATGGGTGAAGGGGTGGGTGCTTGGTTTGGGGGTGGAGGGGTGGGGAGGGGTGGGAAGGAGTGGGTGCCAGGCGTGGGGATGGGTGGGTGGGGAGGGGTGCTTGCCTGGCGTTTGGGTGTAGGATTGGGGAGGGGTGGATGCTGGATGTGGGTGTGGAGGGGTTGGGAGGGGTGGGTGCCAGGCGTGGAGATAGAGGGGTGGGGAGGCTGGGTGCAGGGCATGAAGGTGGAGGGGTAGAGTGGTGTGGGTGCTGGGTGTGGGGTTGAGGAGTGGGGAGGAGTGGGTGTTGGGTGTGGGGGTGGAGGGGTGGGGAAGGGTGGATGCCAGATGTGGGTGAAGAGAAATGGAGGGGTGGATGCCAGGCACAGGGGTGGGTGCCAGGCGTTGGTGGGGAGGGGTGTATGCCAGATGTAGGTGGGTAGGGGTGGTGGTGTGGGTGCTGGTCGTGAGGGTGGAGGGGTGGGGGGAGTGGATGCTGGATGTGGGTGAGGAGGGGTGGTGGGGTGGGTGCTGGTCATGAGGGTGGAGGAGTGGAAAGGGGTGGATGTTGGATGTGGGTGGGGAGGGGTGCTGGGGTGGGTGCTGGGCATGGTGGTGGTGGGGTGGTGGAGTGGGTGCTGGGTGTAGGGGTGGAGAGATCGGGTGGGGAGGGGTGGGTGCCCTGAGATGTGCACCTCCTCTGGGCTTCCCAAACTTCACCCTGGCCCTTCCCAGGCCTCCTGGTGTCATGGAAACTGGAATGGGTTTCTGGTGGTTTTTTTTCTTTGTTTTTCTCCCCAGAAGAGGAAGGGCCGTGTCCTTTCACTCCTGTCCTGGGTCTCCTCACCTGCCCCTGCCTGTCCTTCTGCTCCAGGAAAACTTCCTCCATGGAGGAAGTGTCCCACCTGCCTCCCTTCTCGTCTCTGACACCTCTTCATTTGGCATTGCCTCATGGTCCAGGACCCTAATCTCTCCTCAGCCCATCATCTCCATCATTCCATCATCTCCATCACTCCATCACTCCATTGTCTCCATCATCTCCATCACTGCATCATCTCCATCACTCCATCACTCCATCATCTCCATCACTCCGTCACTCCATCATCTTCATTCCATCACTCCATCATCTCCATCACTCTATCATCTCCATCATTCCATCACTCTATCATCTCCATCATCTCCATCACTCCATTATCTCCATCACTCCATCATCTCTATCGTCTCCATCATCTCCATCATTCCATCATTCCATCATCTGGCAGTTCCTCAGCTCATCATCCAGGACTGGAATCTCTCCTTGAGAATTCTCCATGTGTCTTTTTCAGGCGTATTCTGGAAACCTCCCTGGACCCTAACGTCCATCTCTTTTGTGGGATTTTCAGTTCAGCAATCATATTTTAAATGCCTTTCCTGCTCTCTGCCTGTTCTTAAATACTATTCTGTTCTTATGTTACCAATATTTTCTTAAATATTCTGAGGACAATAATTAGATCTTTAACTTAATTTTCTTTAGCTGTTTCCTCTGAGGTCAGCTGTCATCTTTATGGGTCCTCCCCACTGTCACTGGTTTCTTCAGAAAGTCTGGAGATGCGTGGGTGCTCACTCATATCTAAGCACCAGTGGCTCATTTGGATGGGATGCTGTGGGCTTTCTGTGGGGTCCTCCAGGTGGAAAGGTGAGCTGGGAGGAGATCCACAGAGCAGGTGTGGCTGTGCTTGATTTAGGACAGATGGATGAGAAGCAGGCAGCAGGCTAGCATCCCCCCCTGCCCCGAAACACTGCAATCAATGCTAGAATAAGATTTTACCCTGGGGCCCCAGACCCGTGCTAAAAGCTGTGGCCACACCCAGGCTGCTGACTCCAGGGCCTTGAATGAGAATCCTCTGACACTGCCTGGGAACCTGCTGGCTTCTCCACAGAGAAACCGGCCAGGCACGGGTTGCAGAGGTGGCTGCTGCCAGGCACTTGTTCATGGACAGCTGGAATAGCCAGCCCTCCACCCATTTTCAGCCCCACATCTATCTCCCTTCTACCTCCCGGCTCAGCCCTGCTCTGAGGACCCTCAGCAAGATGACACTGGCCTCCACCATTGATCTCTGAGCATCTCTGGCTGTGCCCCTTCACCCTGCCCCACCTCCCACATCCTGTATCCCTTCCACCTTCAGAAATCACTGGCCATTGGAATCTGCTAGCACCTCTTTTCCTGTCCTTTTTGGAGCTACAGGTTTCTCCTTGGGCTTTGTTCCAATCCAATGGGGCCTGAAGAGGAAGGAGGCCCTGCATTCAGCATGCCCAGCAGCCCCTGCCCCACACTCAGCTGGAGGTCAGGACAGGACAGAGTGCTCAGACATCTGCGGACATTCCAGCACTTCCAGAGACCCTCTGTGTGGTGTTAGTATCTGTAAAATGTGGAGACGAATATTAGACTATTACACTCCTATGAGCTTGAGTCACACTGAGCACAGGGGGTAAATTCGTCCTTTGTTTCATTCTTGTGAAAGGCATTCTGTGGCAGGTCATCTTTTTTTTCCTTTAATTTAATTTAATTTTATCTTAAGTTCCAGGATAAATGTGCAGGATGTGCAGGTTTGTTACATAGGTAAACATGTACCATGAGGATTTGTTGCACAGATCAACCCATCACCTAGGTATTAAGCCCCAAATTCATTAGCTGTTTTTCCTGATGCTCTCCCTTCCCCTGGCTCCCACAACAGGCCCCAGTGTGTGTTGTTCCCCTCCCTGTGTCCATGTGTTCCCATTCTTCACTTCTCACTTATAAGTGAGAACATGTGGTGTTTGGTTTTTTGTTCCTGTGTTAGTTTGCTGAGGATAACAGCCGCCAGCTCCAGCCATGTCCCTGCAAAGGACATGATCTCATTCCTTTCTATAGCTATGTAGTATTCCATGCTGTATATGTACCACATTTTCTTTGTCCAGTCTATCATCAATGGGCATCTGGGTTCATTTCATGTCTTCACTATTGTGAATAGTCCTACAATGAACATGGGCATCCATGTGTCTTTACAATAGAATGATTTATATTCCTTTGGGTATATACCCAGTAATGAGATTGCTGGGTCAAAGGGTATTTCTGATTCTAGATCTTTGAGGAATCACCACACTGTCTTCCACAATGGTTGAACTAATTGACATTCCCAACAACAGTGCAAAAGCATTTCTATTTCTCTACAGCCTCATCAGCATCTGTTTCTTGACTTCTTAATAATCTCCATTCTGGCTGGTATGAGGTGGTATCTCATTGTGGTTTTGATTTGCGTTTCTCTAATAATCAGTGATGTTGAGCTTTTTCTCATATGTTTGTTGGCCACATGTATATCTTCTTTTAAGAAGTGTCTGTTCATGTCCTTTACCCACTTTTTAATGGGGTTGTTTGGGGTTTTTTTTCTTATAAATTTGTTTAAGTTCCTTGTAGATTCTGGATATTAGACCTTTGTCAGATGGATAGATCGCAAAAATTTTCTCCCATTCTGTAGGTTGCTGGTTCACTCTGATGATAGTTTCTTTTGCTGTGCAGAAGCTCTTTTGTTTAATTAGATACCATTTGTCAATTTTTGCTTTTGTGGAAATTGCTTTTGGTGATGTCATCATGAAATCTTTGCCCGTGCCTATGTCCTCAATGGTACTGCCTATATTTTTTTCTAGGTTTTTTTGTAGTTTGGGGTTTTACACTCCAGTCTTTAATCCATCTTGAAGGAATTTTGGTATGAGATGTAAGGAAGGGGTCCAATTTCAATTTTCTGCATATGGCTAACCAGTTTTCCCAGCACCATGTATTAGATAGAAAATCCTTTCCCTATTGCTTGTTTTAGTCAAGTTTGTCAAAGATCAGATGGTTGTAGATGTGTGGTCTTATTTCTGAGTTCTTTATTCTGTTCCATTGGTCTATGTGTCTGTTTTTGTACCAGTGCCATGCTGTTTTGGCTACTGCGGCCTTGTTTGAAGTCAAGGTGCAGCCTCTAGCTTTTTTCTTTTCCTTAGGACTGTCATGGCTACACAGGCTCTTTCTTCGTCCCGTATGAATTTTATAGTAGTTTTTTTCTAATTCTGTGAAGAACATCAATGGTAGTTTAATGGGAATGGCACTGAATCTATAAACTACTTTGGGCAGTATGGCCATTTTCATCATATTGATTCTTCGTATTCATGAGCATGGAATGTTTTTCCATTTGTTTGTTTTTTCTCTGATTTCCTTGAGCAGTGGTTTGTAGTTCTCCTTGAAGAGGTCCTTCATTTCCCTTGCTAGCTGTATTCCTAGGTATTTTATTGTCTTTGTAGCAATTCATCCATGATTTGTGAAGAAAAATTCATCCATGATTTGGCTCTCTGCTTGTCTGTTATTGGTATATAGGAATGATTGTGGTTTTTGCACATTGATTTTGTACCCTGAGACTTTGATGAAGTTGCTTATCAGCTTAAAAAGCTTTTGAGCTGAGACCATGGGGTTTTCTAGATACATGATCATGTCATCTGCAAAGACAGTTTGACTTGCTCTCTTCGTTTTTGAATACTCTTTATGTCTTTCCCTTGCCTGATTGCTCTGGCCAGAACGTCTAGTACTATGTCTAATAGGAGTGGTGAGAGAGGGCATCCTCGTTTGTGCCTGTTTTCAAAGGGAATGCTTCCAGCTTTTGCCCATTCAGCATAGCATCGGATGTGGGTTTGTCATAAACGGTTCTTATTCTTCTGAGGTATGTCCCATCAATACCTAGTTTATTGAGAGATTTTAACATGAAGGGATGTCGAGTTTTGCCAAAGGTCTTTTCATAGCAGGTCATCTTTACAAACGTTGTATCCACTCCGTCTCATTTTCAAAGCAGGACTCACGGTGACCCCATCTTCCCGCAATTGTTCTGCTGCCCCGTCATTAGCGCCCAGCTTGTGAGAACGCTCAGGCCGCCCTCTGTGCCGCCCTGGCTGGCGGCCTCCGGCTGCCTCAGTTTCCTGAGCGCGGTTGGCCTCCGCGGAGACGAACGCGGGTGGAGGGACCCGGGACCTGGTCGTGAAACCCGCACTCGCGCGGAGCCCGCGGAAGCCGCGCCACGCGCACACGGTCCTGCAGCGCTCGCCACGCGCGGCCCCTCCTGTCCCGCCGTCCCCTCTCCCGTTAGAAGAAGGCCTCGCGGTGTGAGCGAAAGGCTGAGCTTCTCGCGCTCGGAGCAGAAGCGGAAAGAGCGTCCCCGCGCGCGCTCGCCGTCACCCAGTTCGCCGGCGCGTTTTAAATCCGCCGTCACGCGCACCGCGCTCCTCCGCGCTCCTCCGCGCCCGCCGGGGCTTTCGCGCGGCCAGCCGCGGCCGCTGAGAACGACGGCTTGTACCGTTTGTCCCGCGACGTTGTCTTCAGACAGCCGTAGGTAGGACACCAGCGCGGGACGCGAAGCAGAAGGGCTGCCCCGGGTGAGGCTGCGGGACACACGGAGCCCCCGCGCCCGCCCACGCGCGCCCGCCCACGGCCTCCAGCGCGGCCTGGCAGGGCACACCCCACCTGGGGCTGCGGGTCCGGCTCCCAGGAAACCCGCCTCCCCCAGAGGGGCCCCTGGCGCAGAAGCAGGTCGGGGTGTGCAGAGCTGGAAGAAGCAAAGGGAGGCTGTGGGTGGGCGGGAGGGAGCGGGAATCCTTGGACTTGGCAGAGAACAAGGAAGTTTTCGGAAACCGCCATCAGCGTGGTCTCGGTGCAGGAGAGAGGGCAGGAACTCCGTTGGAAGGCGGCCAGTGAGGCAGCTGTCAGGAAGCGCTCACGGGGCGGCAAACAGCTCCCGGCCGGAACCGGAGAGGACGTGGAGGACGCGCTCCGCGCTGCCAGCCTGGCTCCTCCGAGCCCCCCAGGCTCCTGTGCCCCTCGCAGGGGGAAAGCCTGTGTCCAGCTGCCCCAAGGAAAGCAGCCCCCGCCCGTCCTCGACTAACGGCCTAGCCAGACCTTTGGCGTTGATGTCCTTGGCCACGGTGTCTGCCGTGCTGTCCATAGAAGGAGCAACATGATTCCCATTTAAATGCCTCGGGGGTGTCGTCAAGACAGCGCAAACACGAGGGCTTGGGGAGAGGGGGAGACGCGGGGTCGGGAACCAGAACTCCTGTTCCTGCACTGTCTCCGCCTCTGACTCCGTGCCGGGCGGGGCTGCTATGTACATAGTGGGCCTGAGGGCCACTTCAACAACGACCACCTCTACTTTAAAAATTAAGCAGGCCACGGGAGCCTGTGGTCCAGGGATGAGGAGACTACAGAGTGCTCTTCCGACACCTGATCTCTGCTTCGCCCTGGGAGAAACACGCGCCAGGACCTCGTCGGCTCACGGTGGTGAAGTGACAACAATTCCACTTTCTAACGAGATCATTTCCGTGAGCCATTCAGCCAGGTCAGGCCGAGGGTAGGGGCAGGGGTGGTCATGTGCTAAGAAAGGGCAGAGTGTGTGGGTCCTGGGGGCTGGGCAGAGGGCCAGCTGGAAGCAAGGGGGAGGTGGCTGGTGTGCGGAGTGATGGCCCTCGTTCCTAACGGGAATGCCGCTGAAAGGTACCGGAGATGAGCTTTTCCCGCAGTTTGGAAGCTTGTATCCTCCGCAGCCTTCACTAGTGAGGAGGGAGCTGTGCTTGTCAGGAGATGCCGCCGACCCCCCAGAGACAGTTTCTTTGCTGAAAACGCGAGCCTGGGCGAGGACCGGGCGTTTCTTCTTCTCAGCCGTTTTTTGTGTTTGTTTCTGCACCATTCACAGAACAACCACTTCCACTGGTAGAAGTGCTCCTTCCATACAGGGCAGGGGACTGGGGAGCCGGGGTGGAACCCGGCAGTGTGCGGGGACCAAGGGAACTCATCAGCCCCTTAGGCAGGGTGGGGGCGCGCACTGCTGAGCACCCCCACCAGACTCGGGTCTGCACCCAGGAGGGACACCCCCTCCCTGCACCTGACCCCCACTGTGAATTCCGGTTCCAAGCACGCTTCCCTGGCCACACAGGAAGAGTTCTAGGGGCTGAGAAGGCTGGACCTAAGGAGGGGCAGGTGGGAGAGCAATGTGTGCTCAGCTCACCCTTCAGGTATTGAGGGGCCCACGTGTACAGAAAGACGTCCGTTTCTTCAGTGTGACTTCAATGGGCAGAATTAGAATTAAAAGGTAAAAGTTACTAAGAAAAGATAAATCTCAGCTCATCTCAACAACTTTTTCTAGGTTCGAGTTGCCCCTGATTCGAAGGTGCTGCTTCTGGAAGGCACAGTGTGTGTCCCTGTTCTGTTTATGGCGGAACCTGATTCAAGGAGGGTGGAAATAAGGCCACTTTTCATCGGTGATCTTGTTTGAAATTCTGACCCTGGGACGACAGGCAGCTCCCACCTAGGACCGGTTAAGATGTGAGAACGGGAAGCTTGGCGGTAGCGTGGCTTTCATCAGTCTTCCATCTGGAATACCTGCTGGAGTCACTCTCTCAAGGTTAGTGGGCATCGTGATAAGCATTTCTGGGTGAAGGAAGAGGAGGAGAAGGGGGAGCAGGTCTTGGTGCAGCAGGAGGCATTTAAGATGGAACAGACTGAGGAACCACAGTCACTGGTTTGGACCAAGCCGCCAAGCTGGACCAGAAATGAAACCTCCAAGCCACACCTGGTCACAGCGGCAGTTCCTACCAGGACGTCTGCTCCTCTAAAGGTCAAGGCACTTCTTTATTAATCAGACGGATACTTACTTTCTTCTCAATTTCATTTCCTTCTCAGGTGGAGGAGAGGGTGCAATTTGTATTTCATTGAATTTTCTCCTTTTCTAGAAAGGAGGAATATGCTGTCAACAATACTCATGAACTGCTTCCTTGTTTTCATGATGGAGAAAATGTTTTATTTATTTTACAATTGCATCTGCATTAAGATGGTAATCAGGGGCCGTGGGCTGAGTGTGTAGGGCCCTGTCCCCTCCCGGGGACTGGAGAGCTTACTGGGCTCTCCTGCAGGTCTCCTGGACACAGCCCTCAGGGCTCAGAAGCACACACTCATCCCTCTGCAGAACCCAAGCTCCAGGGGCTGTTGAGGCGGTCAGCACACGCCAGTCTGAGCATCAGAGGCCTCAGTGCCTCACGCCGCCCCCAGCCCCACCTGCAGCCTCAGCTGCCCTCTGCCTTCCTGGCAGGCAGTGTCCACAGGTTCCCCCTCAGGGCCTGGCTGCTTTCCAGCCTGCACCCCAGCCCTGGAGGGACCATCCCCTGCAGATGACATGAGCATTGCCAAAGGCCAGACTTGGGGACCAGTGACTAGGGACAAAAAATTAGCTTCTCCAAAGAGCCAAAAGCTGTTGTTCCATTTGGAAAGTCTTACTGCATTCTATGGCCAGATAAAAAGGAATGGAGGCAGAGACCCAGGCGGGACATGGTGCTTCTGCAGACAGAAAGGGAGCCAGGCAGCCTCCAGCTCTGCTGTGTGCTCTGCCCGCACGGGTCTGCGGCCCCTTCCCGCTCTGCTCACCGTGGGCTGTGAACTCTTGGCATGACTGCCCCAGTGTCAGGGTTGTCCAGGTTTCCCAGCAAAAGCCAACTGAACATTCAGATCACCTCCGCACTCAGCTGACTTGGAGCAGGGAGTAGGAATGGTGCTCAGCCTCCTTCCCAGGCAGCCTTCCCGGGAGGCCTTGGGGCCCTGGACATTGCCTTCTTGTCTGTGGTCTCCTGTCTGTGATGCCCTCAGAGAGCCAAAGTCTGAAAGAAGGTGGGGCTGAGGAAGCCAGGACGCATTTGCCAGCCAGGCGATCAGATGCCGAGGCCCCAGGCAGGGGCTGTTCAGACACGGATGGCCACGGGGCTCTTGTTTGCCTTGTAGAAGAATCTGTCTTGTGAACAGCGTGGGCTTGGGAGCAGATTCCCCTTTTTTGGTCAGGTTCTTACTTAGGCGAGAGTGTGACCGAAACTTAGGGTGTTAGCACCACTCTCAGTACCTTGATTTTGGGTTTCTGGTCTCAGTGCTGCCCTCATAGCTTACGGTGCCCTCATGGCACACGTTTCTTTCAGCTCTGGTCATTCCAGTTGAAAAGAGACCATTTGGCCTTCTAAAGATGGCTGCATGCAAACGTTTAAAACCTTTGAGAAAACACAGTGCACCAGGGAGACTATAATTATGACCCCTGGGAGGATAATACCAAGAGTTTGGAGTATGCTCCTTACACAAGGTCCCCGAAAACCAACCACCTAAATGCAAATGGATCGAAGAATGAGCTGGATGAGGAGCCTGCTCACTGACTGAGCGGCTTTCTGCATCGATACGCTTCAGCCGAATCTCTGTAATACCCGATGTTTTATTCACGGGCCCTGCGTGCCAGCAGCTGCACAGATACTTCTGTGTTTAGCCGCTTTTAGCCTAGCTTCTATAAGAGAATTTAAAGTTTGTTGTGTGACCATAGCTTTCATAGCAGAATCTGCTTTAGACCCTATCATGAGGGATTTATTTCTAATCATTGCCTCTTTTATTCCAAACCATGGAAAAAAGACCTAACAAATGACCCCTTCCAGAAGAGTGAAGGCCTCCTGGCAGTGTTCTCCTAACTTGTGATGTGAGATAAGAGTTAATCAGTGTTCTGTATCTGATTATAAGGCAGCATACGTACCATTAAAGTTTCTCACCCACAACAGGCCTTCACCTTTTACCTACCAAAGTATATGATTATCCACGTGTAAGGCTGGCTGAAAAGTCCTTCACAGATAAAAGTATACCCCATAAGTGCACATAGCAGACCCCCTTTGCATTTCTGTTGTTCACAGAGGCATAAGAAAAGAGAAATATTCCAAAATAGGAGTCTCATGATAGTAAAATTCTTGATCCGTAATCTTGGGAAAAGCTGTTCACATCAGGGGTGCCACCTACTTCGTGGGAGAAACTTCCGTAGTTTCCAGGGAAGTTTCTCTGATGTTCTCAGAAGATCCCATCTTTGAGTTTCAGATTGCAAAGGGGTTGATTGCCCTCAGTGAACCATAAAGAAGCTTTCTTTACCAGATAAAAATACACTGTGGCACAATAACTTAGTGTTATAACATCAGCCCTCTTGCATGGGAAAGTTTTTGTATAACCAGAAAACATGCATTGAGAATGACAGTGGAATGAAATTTCTTGATAAATGTTTAAATGGTCCATCAGGTAGCTAAATGTATCTGAAGCTTTGATTGTATTTCCAGGAATATGAAACCAAACTTTGGTTATAAACTATTTTTGCAATTTATAAGTCACCACATCAATATATTTAATTTGGATTATTTTACCTCTTCCATGATGAGGTGTGGAATGCAGAACTTTTACTAATAAAAGCTTTAAAGACTCAGGAAGGACAAGGAGGCTATCCTGGTTCTCTGTGAGTCCATGCTTAACATCAGACTTATGTCCTCTTGAATATCACCTAATTTCTCCAAATTAGGTGCTTAGCACTGATAACTCATGGGTTATCAGAGGTAACTTGACTTAGACCATAGATTTCATTCATATTGTGTATCTCAACAATTTCAGTATTGGCTGATTTAGCATGAAAATGTGGCAAACTATTTCTTGGCATTCAATTAATTTTTGTTCTACTTGAGTTAGCAGTTTTATAACCCAGCCAGTCTTTTCATTAAAGTTCCAGGAGTTATTATGCAGTTCAAATGATATGATTATAAAGTTATTAGAAACTTGTGTTTAAGAGTGATTTTCAGGATCCTCTCCATACTTTCATGAACCTCCTAAAAGACACCATGCTTTTGAAGTTTTCAGAAACTGCATCAGCTTTAAGCAATTAACTGTGGAAATGGCTTTAAATAGTTATAGTTAAAAACATAATCCCAGCACTTTAGGAGGCCAAGTCAGGTGGATCACCTGAGGTCAGCAGTTCCAGAACAGCCTGGCCAATATAGCAAAACCCTGTCTCTACAGACATGGTGGTGGGCACCTGTAATCCCAGCTACTTGAGGGGTTGAAACAGAATCACTTAAACCTGGGAGGCAGAAATTGCAGTGAGCTGAGATCACCCCACTGCACTCCAGCCAGTGCAACAGAGCCAGACTCCACCTCAAAAAAAAAATAAATAAAATAAATAGTTATAGTTAAAAAACAGTATAAATAGGAAACTTTAACACTTAAACTAGGAAATTTGGTTATTTCTGTGGTCTACAATAACATAATAACCATAATTATGCTTGACAGCATATACTCATACATATTAGAATTTTAGAAATCTCATAAATTTTAGAACATATATTAACATAATTCACTGAAATATAACCTGAACGTTAAACAATATTTTTAGTTTAACAATGCTTCCTTTGTAACTTAACGTGTCAGATAATCCTGTTGACCTTTGACCTCTCTTTTGGATGTTTCAAGGACCCTCTGTCACATCCCAAAGTTAGAGATCAGAAAAGACCATTTTGAAGCTGATGTTTGCTTTTGAGAAGCCTATCAAATATGTTAAAGGTTTAAAACACTTGATATTATGAAATAGAATTACAGATTACCATAAATCATTCATTTAGCCAAAATGATGACTCAAAAAAGTTTTTAAAGGCAAAAATCTTTGCTCATTGATATGGGGAATATTTAGCTTTCTAAACAATCTGTCTTTTGTCTTTCCTTTCTTTTTTGGTAGTTCATCCAAAAGGCAAATAAAAATCTTTCATTATCTTTTAATATTACAAGAAAATCTTGTTCAAGAGAGAAAGCCAAATTTCACTCTTGCATTAGTCTACTGTTAATGTCAACCCCAATGTTTACGAAACCTTATAGACAAATCTATTCAATCTTAATCAGTTTCACCATAAGGTGAGATTCTCATAAGCCTTTTATGGCCCTTTAAAATCGTTGTTAAAGAATAGGTTAGCACTTTAAGAAAACCCTGTTATGCTTTTATTTCAGTGTTCAATTTATGGAAAAACTAAATAATACCCCCTTAAATTTAGCCAATATATTCACATACAGAATTTCTTTTACAAGATTAATTTTTTTATAGCCCTGCCACAACTTGCTTAAACGTTTAGCTTTATCTTGTCTAATTTAAAACAATCCTTTAACCCTTTAAACTAGGCAAACATTTACATTCGCATGCTTATAATCTTTTATCAAAAACACATTTCACTCTCATCACATACCTTGCGTATAAATCTATTTTTTTCAGTAGTTTCAATTATATGTTGTAATGGTAATTCTTAGCAACTTTCACCTTTGGTGCCTAAATTTCCTTTATGAGTCCTTTCACAACTTACATAGACCATATACGACACGGTCGGGTTTTCTGACATGTCTTAAACATTCCTCTTTTTAAGTAACAAGTCATTTAATTTAGGACAGTAATTTACCATACAAGATCCTTTCTTTTATTAAATCTCTTTTCTCTATAACCTTATTTGCATAGCTAGGGGATATGGCTAATTCCACATGTCCCCAGGCCTTAAAATTCAAAGCAGTTTATCACTTTAAAGCATTTAGCAAACCTAGTATTTGACCTGCATAATTTAGACCAAATGTCTTTATTTTTTTCCAATCTGTAAAACTTTTTATTTCCCAAAGATTATTAAAAATTACATGAATTAAAAGGCATTAGATTTTTTCTTTAAAAATATTTGATCTAAGTGCTTATTTTTCTTTCAGCCAATTAATTAGAGCTCTTTTATATAAACATGGCACACACAACACATGTATAACTACACAGACAGAAAAAGAGTATTACAGTAGCTGTAAATTTTCATTCACCAATTTGTAAGTTTCTTAATTGGATTACAGGTTTAGGGTTGAGTCCTTGGAAGAATGGGGCCAGGAAAGGGTTTCTGGTGCCTCTGTTTTTCTCAAGGAGTCCCAGGCTCTTAGAGCTTGAATATCCACTTTTAATTAAGCTGACTATTATCCATAGCACTGTTTAATGAAAGTTTAAAAGAAATTTAAAAGTTATTTTAAATTTCTTATTACCCAACTTTAGCCAGGCCAAACAGCCAATACTTTTGTGCTTACAGAAAGGAAAACTCAAGACTGTTCATGGAGGGTAAGAGACTTAAAAAATGGCAAGGTCACCCAAATGTCAATCAGAAAGGACTCATTCCCTAAGCTGGGAATTGAACCATGAATTCAGCAGCCATTGTGATGGCAGAGACTGAGAAAGCATTGCCACATGGTTACAAGCTCAAGCCCCCAGGGACATATAAGACAAGATGGAGACCTCATCTATTTTTTTTTCTTTTTTTTCCTTTAGGAACTTCAAGCAAAGTTTATAACTCATCAGTTTGCATCTTGAACAGTGGGCTTAAAGGGTTTTAGGCATGCCTTTTATCCTAAAGTACTCCTCTTTATGGCAGAATAATACAGAAAGACACACAAAGGACACCAGATTCACTACAGTTTAAGACCAGCATTGGAATTCTTTTTCATATTAACTAAAACTTTACAGAGGAGATAAACAGTGATTTTTACTATTCATTTAACCAGTTGACACAGAGAAAAAGAGGCCAGAAATCTGACTTATGAGAAATTCTTACCCTTTGTCAGCATGCTAGGCTTCTGGGTTCCCTTTCCCTGAGGGACCCTAGTGATCCAGCTTGCTGCACCAAGCCACTGCAGCCAAGCCACAGCAACAAAGGAAAATTATCTTTTTCTGTCCTGGCCAGAGCAAAATACGTGTGACAAAATGTAGACATCAGCCACTCTGCTCAGCCCAATATCAAACTGGCAAGGTTCATACTTGCTCCCAGATTGGCCCCGTCATCTCTAAATTTCTTTTTTTTTAAATGGAGTCTCACTCTGTTGCCAGACTGCAGTGTAGTGGCACAATCTTGGCTCACTGCAACCTCCCCCTCCCGGGCTCTCCTGCTTCCACCTCCCAAGTAGCTGAGACTACAGGCATCTGCCACCACACCTGACTAATTTTTTGTGTTTTAGTAGAGATGGGGTTTCACCATGTTGGTCAGGATGGTCTCAATCTCCTCACCTCATAACCCGCCTGCGTCAGCCTCCCTAAGTGCTGGGATTACAGGCATGAGCCACCGTGCCCAGCCCATCTCTAAATATTTTTGAAAGCTTCTGCATATTAATAAGCATCCTTAGATGAGACTAATTTGTGAACCCTCATTTTTAAACGCACTTTTGTACATTGTTCATTTGGAACATTCCACTGTAAGTTATCTTTAGTAAGATTTTGCCATTTTTGTAAGACTTCATTGCTTCCCAGGCCTAATGTATAAACCAGAAGGAACTCAGTATTCTGGAAATTAAAGATCCTATTTTTACCTAAAATATTGGCTTTACTCTCTGGTTCCCTTTACTAACTTAGCCAATTGATATGGTTTGGCTGTGTCCCCACCCAAATCTCAACTTGAATTGTATCTCCCAGAATCCCCACGTGTTGTTTGGGCCTGCATTTTACTCTAAGGTACTCCTCTTTATGACAGAGCAATTACCCATGGGGAGGTAATTGAATCATGGGGGCCTGTCTTTCCCATGCTATTCTCGTGGTGGTGAATAAGTCTCAAGAGATCTGATGGGTTCCTGAGTGGTTTCCGCTTTTGCTTCCTCATTTTTCTCTTGCTGCTGCCATGTAAGAAACACCTTTCACCTCCCACCATGATTCTGAGGCCTCCCCAGCCATAAGGAAATATAAGTCTAATTAACCTTTTTTTGTTCCAAGTTTCAGGTATATCTTTATCAGCAGAATAAAACCAGACAAATACACCAATGATTTTTTTCTGCCTAAGCACACAAGAAAAATGAAACAAAGGGGTAGTACACAAAAATCCCTGTGAATTTCCAAAAGCCACATATTATAACGCCTACAATATTGGATCCCACTTCTGACACCATCTGTTCAAAGAAAAACTTCAGCCAAATTAAAGCTAAAGGAGTTTAATCAAGCAATGAAGGATTCTCGAATTGGGCAGCCCCCAGAATCACAGCAGATTCAAAGAGACTCCAGCACAGCCATGTGGTAGAAGATTTACAGACAAAGAAAGGGAAATGACTTACAGAAATGGGAAGCAAGGTACAGAACAGTTGGATTGATTACAGCTCAGGGTTTGCCTTATTTGAACACAATCTGAACACTCAGCAGTGTGAGTGGTTAAAGCACGGCCGCTGGAATTGGCCAAGACTCAGCTACTGTTAGAGGCACAGACTCCCAAGTTAGGTTTTCAATGTTGTCTACCTATGAAGTTGGGTTGCAGTTCATCCACAAGGACTCATAAATATAGAAGTACGGAGTCCTTCTTGGGCCATATTTAGTTTTCTTCAACACACCTACAACAAATTAACTTTCCCAAGGCAGCTTCCAGTCTCGCTAGTAAGAGAAACAGTTTCCACGGTGGCTCCTGGCTCAGCGTCCTGTGTACGGTGAGAGGAGCAGCTCTGAGCCTGCCTTGCTGGGGTGGTCTCTCCAGTTGTCCAAAAGCGGCTGCACCACCCTCCGTCGCATTCTGTGCGGAGTGAGCCAGCTCCAGCGCTGCGCAGCGGTAAACCAGTGACACTGGAATTCGTGTGTTTATGCACTCAGCTTTCCCATGCTTCTGGATCAGTTTTTTAAGACTATTTCCAGCGTGGGATGGTGATGGAAGTGTATCTTCTCAGGAATAGGGTTCTTGAGATGTGATTGCTTAATAAGGCTGCAGTTAACACCACTGCTGTTAATGACCGGCACGTTGAATTCCTTCTGTTCTGTGAAAGTTGCTAGTACCAAAATAGGTTCACTTATATCAAACCCTAACAAATGGGGTGGGGAGGTCACGACAGGGCACCCTCACACATGAACACCTGTGAGGGGCCTCATCTCAAGACACCCCCACACAGGCCACACGTTCACCCCATCAGGATGCGTAGCATGTTGGTATGACAGATAAGTGGCCCCCCCCAAGGAGCTCATGCCAGCTCTGGGACAAGCTCTGCTAACCAGAGATTTCTGTCACAAAGCAGCTTATGTGGAGCTCTCTCTGTCTTTAAAAATCTCCCCTTTGCCCCCGCCCCTGCAGCGTGCCTGTGATCTATCAGAGCATACAATTCCCTGCTATTTCCACTTAAACGTACTTGTTCTGGAGAGCCTGTATCTCTGAATTTCCTTTTAGGTGGACTGTTCAAGGCCCCTAACACTCTAACCCACTTAATCCAAAGAGCACCTCTTGTATCAGGGAAGTCCACGGGGACAGCCCTGTCTTGTTCCTGGCCTTGCAGTTGCACTGCTGAGTTTCCAAACATGGGATTTCCTGGTTATCTTTTGTTATAAATTCCTGGCTCTCTGCCACTGTGAGCACTCTCTGTATGATTTCATACACTATCTGTATGATTTCTGTCCTTTCAAAAGGACGCTTTTTCATGGCCCAGCGTACGGTCAAATTTTGCAAATGTTGTAAGCATACTTCTGTGTTGAAAAGTTTTATGGTTTCCTGTTCCCTGTGGCTATTTCCGATTTTGTCTTTTGTGCCTTGAAGGCGTGTAAGTGTGGCCATCCTGTCATCTGTGTCTGAACATCTGCCCTGAGGTTCCTGCGGGGCTGGCCATGGCTTCTCTGCAGGATTGATTCACTTCGCAAGATGTTCGGTGTCACTGAGACACTGGAAAGTTGGCAGCATCTTGAGATATGATCAGTCCAGGGCCACCTTAAGCTCATTTCACAACTCGAGGGTTTTTGGGCACTGTGACGTTAAGCTAATTTGGTGACTCGGGGAACTTTCAGGCACCGTGATGTTAAGCTAATTTGGTGACTCGGGAGGTCTCAGGCACCGTGACGTTAAGCTAATTTGGTGACTCGGGGAGGTCTCAGGCACCGTGACGTTAAGCTAATTTGGTGACTCGGGAGGTTTCAG
>NW_022437000.1:14015749-14019979 GCF_009761245.1 Sapajus apella
GGGGAGGTCTCAGGCACCGTGACGTTAAGCTAATTTGGTGACTCGGGAGGTTTCAGGCACCGTGACGTTAAGCTAATTTGGTGACTCGGGGAGGTTTCAGGCACTGTGACGTTAAGCTAATTTTGGAACTGTTTTAACCTAGACTGCAGGATTCTTCCCTGTCTTGTCCCCTGATCTGCTATAACCTAGCAGTTGTTGGAGGATGGGTATTTCTGATCCATCTTTTCCTGAGGTTGAAGACTTTGGCTCCTATTAAGCCTGCCCATCTGCCCCGTCCCCTACAGAGACCCCACTGCTGAGACCCTGAGTGCCTTCAGGAGAAGCCTTCTGAGTACTGGTGTGGGGAGTCTGGCAGATTTCTTTGAGCACAGCCTGAAAATTCCTGACTCCTGGGTGGGCTCTTCAGTACACAGGCATTGGCCTCCAGGACGCTGGCTGTGTTTGGTGAAGCAGGCCATGCTGCTGTTCCTGGTGGTGGTGACTCCCAGCCTTTTTAGCTCAGGTCTCAAGTGATTTGCACTACACAGAAGGTACTGGAGACACAGTTATCTTTTCTGGAAATCAATGTTCGTGGCCACATGTGCCCCCCAAAGGTGCAGTACATTTGAAGTGGTTGGAGATTTGTTTGTAAACCACACTCTTCTGCAGAACGAGAACGAAGTTGCTCTTGGTTTTGAAGACACTGCCTTTCGTGGGAGGGTAGAAGAACAGAAACATCAAAGCTTGGATTTAGAGTTAAGGACAGGGAAATAATTATGAATATTAAAGACTGAGTTAATATGTATCACACAACAAACACTTTGCATATTGCATGTAACATAATAAACTATTCTATGGGACAGCCTTCACATTTCAGGACATCACTTGGTAACATTTCAAGGTATTTCTTTTTTTTTTTTTTTTTTTTTTTTTGAGACGGAGTTTCGCTCTTGTTGCCCAGGCTGGAGTGCAATGGCGCAATCTCGGCTCACCGCAACCTCCGCCTCCTGGGTTCAGGCAATTCTCCTGCCTCAGCCTCCTGAGTAGCTGGGATTACAGGCATGCGCCACCATGCCCAGCTGATTTTTTGTATTTTTAGTAGAGACGGGGTTTCACTGTGTTGACCAGGATGGTCTCGATCTCTTGACCTCGTGATCCACCCGCCTAGGCCTCCCAAAGTGCTGGGATTACAGGCGTGAGCCACCGCGCCCGGCCCATTTCAAGGTATTTCTAATAAATACAATGTTAAAGTTAATATTGGGCCAAAATTTGTTTAAGGTGGGAGATGAACACCCAGGTATTTTCTGGATAATCAAAGCGAAAACTAGGCTTTGGTATTTATTTTCTGTAGAATGTAAGTAGAAACTATGTAATATTAAACATCCAAACCTAGCCCAATGTAAAACACAGTTCTCCACTTACTACAAAATTCACAGAGTGCACTGTGGTGCCACAGCTTGGATCCCGGAGCAGAAGTGCAGGGTGGATGTCAGCTCGGCACTCAGCTCCAGACTCCAGACTGTGCAGCTCCCACTCCCATGCACAGTTCTTCCCTGTGTACAAACCTTGTCAGGGTTTCGCTCTAGTCCTCAGTAAAAACGCCACGGAGCTGCTGCTTAACTGCTTGTCTGGTCTGATCTTAAGAAGCAGAATTTGATTTGAGCCCTGTGGTACCCTGAGACCCAGACCATGTCGTTGGGCGTGATCTTCCTGGGTCTTTAGCAACGTGGCTGATGTTTGCAGATCCTCTGCCACGGGCCCTGCTGTCAGTCCAGCCCAAGAGCAAACATGAGTCAAGTGGTCAGTATGTTGCAGGTAACCATAGGCCAGCCGTGGTGGCAGCCATGGGTGACAGCTGTGGGTGAACAGCTGGGACTCCTTCCCTGTGGGTGGCAGCTGTGGGTGGCAGCTATGGGTAGAAAGCTGTGGGTGGCAGCCGTGGGTAGCAGCTGTGGGTAGCAGCCATGGGTGGCAGCCGTGGGTGGCAGCCGTGGGTGGCAGCCGTGGGTGGCAGGCGTGGGTAGCAGCTGGGACTCCTTCCCTGAGCTCACTTTATTCAACCAGGAGCATCAAAAACAGTGTGTGCATCCAAACCACTGTGAATCCCCACACTGTAAAAACGAAAACTTTAAGCATCACCTATATTGTCCACTTTGCCCTCAATGCTTTATCCATGCGAGAGTGAGCAGATGTAGGGCACAACCCCACTCCTCCATCCACCAACCGATGGCAGCATCGAGCACAGTCGGCTTCTCAGACGCAGGACGAAAGAATACAGGAGACGGGGCCACGCAGGGTCAGTCTCACCAACTGCCCGAAAACTCCCAGAGGCCCAGCTGAGGAACCAGCCAGTAGCATCGACACCACTGCTTCCCATCAGCATAACTAGGGGTATTTACTGAGCACCTACTGCATGTTAGGCTTTTTTCTAGTTATTTTTGACCAATGACAATATCAGTAAAGGAAATTGATTATTTTAATAGAATCCCTTTGAATGTAACATTTAGATTGTACAGGCTAAGAAATCTTAACTAAGCCTCATGTCTTAAAGTGCTGGCTGTATTTCTAGGTAGGAATTCTTACGTCTATATTCTACAGTATACGCAAGTTTTCTAAAAAGTAATACTTGCAAACAATTATGGATTAAAATAATTTTTTATTTTCAAACACCCAGGCAACTTTAACATTTTCAGTAAGTCAACAGTTTTAACAGTCTATAAAGGCTTCTGCCAAATTTTGAAGATCATTAGAGCTAGCTGAGTACAGAGTACCTCAGCCACCTCAAGCGTGGCAGGGGAGGAAATAAATAAAAATATTTTGGTTTCACTCACATGTTATTACTTCCAGATCTGATTCTTTCTCTCAGACTGGCAGCCATTAAATCTCGCTAATATTCGGAGCAAATTTCACATGAAATGCCCTATATCTGTTCCTCACATAGGCACAGCTGGACAGTGAGTTCCCATCCATGGATTCTGCATTGCAGTCTCATGTGATGAGCGCTGTCACGGGTTGGAGGCCAGAGTTCCGACGTGAAAATGACACCGCTGTAAACCCTCTGATCCTGTCACCTCCAACACTGTGCGTGTGGCCTCAACAGAGATGAAATGACCAACAGCTATCCTCGCATTACGTTCACTTCATTAGTCTCAGGAAAAACCCATCCCAACCAGATTAAAGCAATGAGAGAGGATGGCTTAAAATAGCTAAGCCTTTGCATAACTAATCCTCAAGTCAACGAAAAAGATTAGTGAAGATCTGCCGCCCGACCTTCAAACAAACATTTTGGAGTTGTCCAAACTGCACAAATTATTGAACCCTGCACCCAGTTCCTGGCTCAGCCCCAGCCCACAGCAGCCTGCCTCCTCTTTCCTTTGGACAGCACAGATGCTGCTGTGTCCTTTGCCAAGGACTTCCTGGCAGGTGCAGTGGCCGCAGCCGCCTCCAAGACGGCAGTAGCACCCATCGAGTGGGTCAAACTGCTGCTGCTGGTGCAGCATGCCAGCAAGCAAGCAGATCACTGCAGATCAGCAATCGAGGGCATTCTAAACAGCGTGGTCCATATTCCCAAGGAGCAGGAAGTCCTGTCCTGGCACGGTAACCTGGCCAATGTCATCAGATACTTCCTCACCCAGGCTCTTAACTTCGCCTTCAGATATAAACACAAGCATGTCTTCCTGGGTGGTGTAAACAAGAGGACCCAATTTTGCACTACTTTGCAGGGAGTCTGGCATCAGGTGGTGCCACTGGGGCCACATCCTTGTGTTATGTGACCCTCTTGATTTTGTCCGTACCCATCTAGCAGCCGATGTGTGTAAAGCTGGAGCTGAAAGAGAATTCCCAGCCCTCAGAGACTGCCTGGTTAACAGCTACAGATCTGGTGGGATTAAGGGTGTGTGCCAAGGCTCTGTTGTGTCTGTGCAGGGCATTACCATCTACCAAGCTGCCTACTTGGGTATCTATGACACTGCAGAGGGAATACTTCTGGATCCCTAGAACACTCACACTGTCATCTCATGTGACCGCACCATCACTGCCATTGCTGGGTTGACTCCTATCCATCTGACACCATTCACCGCCACATGATGATGCAGTCAGGGCGCAAAGGAACTGACATAATGTACATGGGCATGCATGACTGCTGGAGGAAGACTGCTGACATCATGTACACGGGCACGTGGGACTACTGGGGGAGGACTGCTAACATGTACACGGGCATGCTTGACGGCTGGAGGAAGACTCTGACATCAT
>NW_022437000.1:14019989-14025965 GCF_009761245.1 Sapajus apella
TCTGACATCATGTACACGGGCACACATGACGGCTGGAGGAAGACTCTGACATCATGTACCCGGGCATGCTTGATGGCTGGAGGAGGACTGCTGGTGATAAAGAGGCAAAGTTTTTTTCAAGGGTGCATGGTCCAGTGTTCTCAGAGGCATGGGTGGTGCTTTTGTGCTTGTCTTGTATGATGAAATCAAGAAGTACACATAAGTTATTTCCTAGGATTCTTCCCCTGTGAAGCACGTTGTATTATATAACATTTTGAGCATTCTGGACAGACTTCTGGCTGCCAGTTTATCCATGGCAACTATTTACTGATTGAAAATGGGAAGCAGGGCCGGGTGCGGTGGCTCAAGCCTGTAATCCCAGCACTTTGGGAGGCCGAGGCGGGCGGATCACGAGGTCAAGAGATCGAGACCATCCTGGCCAACATGGTGAAACGCCGTCTCTACTAAAAATACAAAAAAAAACTAGCTGGGCGCGGTGGCGTGCACCTGTAGTCCCAGCTACTCGGGAGGCTGAGGCAGGAGAATTGTTTGAACCCAGGAGGCGGAGGTTGCAGTGAGCCGAGATTGTGCCACTGCACTCCAGCCTAGCGCCTGGCAACAGAGTGAGACTCTGTCTCAAAAAAAAAAAAAAAAGAAAATGGGAAGCAATAATATTTGTCTGACCAATTTTCTTTAAAGCCATTTCCATGATGATGATGATGATGATGAGACTCAATTATATATTTGATTTCAGTCACTCCTGATAAATAACAAATTTGGAGAAATAAAAATATCTTTGAAAATATTCAAAGATAGAGGAGAAAGGAGATAAGGAAGGCAGAAAGAAAGGCGGTAATTAAGAAAGGAAAGACCTGGGGGGGAGGGGTTGGCGGAAGGGAGGAGAAGAGAGAGGTCGGGGAGAGGACGACGGGCAGGAGCAAAGGAAGGGAGGGCAGGAGCAAAGTTAGTCGGAGAATTTATCGGAACTTAGGCGTGATTATCTCCTGCCTCTGTAGCTGAGGAGTGGGCATCAAAATGGCAACACTAAACCATCCAAGATCTCCTGAGAAAAACTCCCCAGGGGAGCAGAAGGTCCCATTCTTCACTGTTATCAAACGCGTTGTTTGAGAATGCCCCAGACTGTCTTCTAACGCCCTTTCTTCCCCCGCTCCCCCCTTCCCTGGACGCCATGACAACTGTCACATGACCCTGCAAACAAAGCGTCTCCAGGGCTGCACAGGCCCCAGCTGCTCCTCTCTGGAAGGAGCAGGAGGGCTTTGTTGCTGAGATGCACGGAGCCCCCCGGCTGAACTTTCCCTGTGCCAGTGAGTACCTGTGGCGTACACGGGAGAAGGCCTATGAGGACCACAGGAGGAAGGTAGGAAAGTCCCCAGGCCAGCCCCGACAGCTCAGCGGGCACCCGGCAGTGCCCACAAAATGCCCATGCTTTCCTTGGAGACCTGAAGGTGATTTTCTTTTTGGAGATAGCATGGTTGAAATGGCATTCCCAATAAGATTCATCATCTGTGTTGCCATACAATAAAAATCTCATTAAACAGATGAAGGCTTTCATGTGCCACGTTTTAGGGTCATCCTGCTTCAAATCATGGCATATATTTATGAAGTACTTAATTTTTCCCAAGCGACTTGAAAGCATCTTAAGACAAAAACACCAGAGGCATCCTTTTCTTTACTTTCTTTCTTTCTTTCTTTCTTTCTTTTTTTTTGAGAGGAAGTCTCTCTCTGCCACCCAGGCTGGAGTGCAGTGGCACAATCTCAGCTCACTGCAGCCTCTGCCTTCCAGGTTCCCACAGGGGTGGGGCTCATTTAGCAAGACAGGCCCTGGTGCTACAGGCCCCACTGAGTGAGGAGAAGGCAGCTCCAGCAGAAGGGTGCGGAGCAGCAGGGGCTGGAAGCAGCTCCATGGCGGGGCCCCTCTGACACTCCACAGGTCTCCAGCAGGCACTAAAACTTGCATGAAAACAAAGCCTCTCCCAAATTAAGAGTAGAGAGAGTCTATGCTTTGAATAACTTAGTTTCTTATTGCTTGGCTGAGAATCTCTGAAACTATAAAGACCTTGATAGAATAAGAGGAGAAAAAATAAGATCTGTGGGAGAGCAATGCACCCCAGTCCCCTGATGACTGCCCTCCTGGAATAGGGGTCTCGTCCCCAGCGCAGCCTTCGCCCTCAGGGTCTGAGTGGCTCCTGCCCCCACCGCTCCCCAGCACACCTATAGCCAGGCTGGCCGTGCCCACGAAGTCACCTCCAGTCTTGCACTGGCTGCCACCTCCTGAAACGCCTGTTTCCCCTTCCCTGTGCCAGCTGGGCTTCTCCTTGGATGAGCTTGTTAGTAGACAGGTGCTGCTGAGGAAAGAATCCGTGAGTTTCAGGATATATCAATTAAAACATCTGTCTTCGTCCATTTCTGCTACTAAAACAAGAAAACACAGATTGTCATTTATAAACAGCAGAATTTGCTTCTTACAATTCAGAAGGCTGGAAACCCAGGGCTGAGGCACCAGCAGGTTTGGCATGTGCTGAAGTCACTCTCTGCTTCCAAGACGGCGCCTTGCTGCTGCATCTTCACCTGGCGAAAGGGGCAAGAGGGGTGAATGGCTGTGTCCTTGCATGGCATGAGAGAAGGAAGCCCCAGGCAGCTCTCTGAAGCCTCTCTTATTCATGTATTCACAGGAGCAGAGCCCTCATGACTTAGCTGCTTCCCTAAAGGCCCTACCTCTTATTACCACCACAGTGGGAATTAAGTTTTAACACAAATTATGGAGGGACGTGAACATTCGAGGCATAGCAACCTTCAAAACTGAAAAGCAGGCTGAGCACAGTGGCTCACGCCTGTAATCCCAGCACTTTGGGAGGCCAAGGCGGGAGGATTTCTTGAGCCCAGGAGTTTGAGACTAGCCCTGACAACACAGTGAGGCCTTGTCTCTACAAGAAAATTAAAGTTAGCTGGGCATGGTGGTATACACATGGAGTCCCAGCTACGTGGGAGGCTGAGGCGGGAGGATCACTTGAGCCCAGGAGTTTGAGGCTGCAGTGAGCCACAATCACTCCACTGAATTCCAGACTGGGCAACAAAATGAGATCTTATCTTAGAAAAACCAACCAAACAGCCAAACAAGAAACAAACTAAAAAGCAAAGAGAACGAAGTCTGAATAAAAACAGAAATGAATATCCAAGGACTGTGGGACAATTACAAAGGTGTAGCATACTTGTAATAAGGATACCAGGAGAAGAAAGAGACAAAGGAACAGAAATGTTTGAAACCACAATGAATGAGAATTTCCACCATGTTAATGTCAGACACCAAGCCACAGAGGCAAGAAGTTCAGAGAATGCCAAAAATGATAAATACCCAAAAAATGACACCTAGGTATATCATGTTCAAACTTTAGAAAGTCAAAGATACAGAAAACATCCTGAAAGAAGCCAGAGGAACAAGACTTCAAGAGGGGGCCGAAGATGAGGGTGACATGTGCACCTCCTCCAGCCGGGTGAGCAGGAAAAAGCAGAGGGAGACGTGTGAAGTGCCCAGAGGAAGGGAAGCAAGACCCTAGAGTTCTGCACCCTGAGAAATTATTCATCAGAAGTGAAGAAGAAAGAAAGACTTTCTCAAACAAAAATTGAGGAAATGTGTCAGTTGACCTGCCTTGGAAGAAATAGCAGAAGAAATTTTTCAGATAGAACAAAAATGGTGTAGGTCAGTAACGAATCTACATAGAGAAAGGAAACCATCAGAGCGGGAATAAGCAACAGTGAAATAAAGACTCTTACTTTTATTATTCTTAGTTGACCCAACAGAAAAACGTTTGTTCAAAACCATAATAACAGATGGTATCAGATTGCATGTACTTTCATGTGACTGTCTACCTGTGATATAGGTATATATGCTTATAGATCAACATAAGTGAAATGAATAAGCAGCCACTGCCATTGCACCAGCTGTGGCGGGGGCCGGTATGGGAGGTGGGGGCAGCTGCAGGAGTGGCAGTAGCAGGGTGGGACCCCTGTGCCCCACATCCCCCAGGTAGCCACTGCTGCCCCGACCATTGTACAGCCAGGCAGCACCCGCTCCCAGGCCCAGAGCCTCCACCACTGTGGACCCTGGCCCAGCATTGCTGCTCTTGCCCACCACTGCTGCAGGGAGGGCACAGGACAGAGGTGGGCAGTACCCAGAGCTCACCTCTGGGAGCCCCCAGAACCTGTCACCCTAAGGGCCGCTGTGATGGACCCAGGCCGCGCCGCCTGCTGGTGGGAGAGCAGTGCAGCCGGACACACAGAATTGGGCAGAGAGGGGCCCAGTGAGGAGCTGGAGCCCCCACCCCAGGCTGTAAGGAGGTGCAGTCAAGACTGCACACTCCACGGAGCCTGTGGGAGCCAGGGATGAGCAGGAGCCCCACCCCTTCCGAGTGGGCAGGGCAGGAGCTCCTTGGGTGCAGCTGCAGCCACGTGGCAGTCACTACGGACTCAGTCTTGTGTATGGCTCTGCACTCTCAGGGGCCCAGGAAGGCCCTGTCTCCCCGCAGGTTCAGAAGTGCCTGCTCCCACTGCCTGGCTTCTGGCACTGTTGGTGCCAGCTCCAATCTTGGAGCAAAGCTGGGGCTGAGCCAGGGCACTGTCACAGCCCAGTGCCCTGGGTGTGCCCACACTTAGGGCAGAACTGACATGCCAGCCCCTTGCCACCTTGGCCCCTCCAGACTCTGGGCACTGGCAAGTGCAGGAGGGAGGCTGAGGGACACAGTGAACAGTGTGGTGCTGGCCTGCTGTGCCTCTTGGGTGCCATGAACAGCAACAGGAGGCAGATGGGCTCCTGTGCAGAAGGGGGCAGGTCCCTATTGAAGCCTGACCTTCAACCTGCGGAGGGCCTGAAGCCTGGGGGCCCAGCTGCCAGTCCTGCAAACCAGAGGGGGAACCTGTGGTGCTTTTCCCTGGGCCTGCCCACAGCCACCCGTGGACCAGTCAGCAAGCACTTCCTCTGCTCTGAGGCCCATAAAAACCGTGGACTCAACCAGACTCCAGCAGAGGATGGAGATATGATGGGGAGAGTATGGGCCATCCAACTGCAGTTTAACATGCACATTTTTACCAACACTCTATTCATGTTTATTAGGTATTTTCTAGGAAAATACAAGCTTTCTCCCAAGTTCTTCTCTTTTTCTGAGCCCTCACAAGAGTCACCTTAGCATTCATGTTTCTAGTATGCACCTCAAAACTTTTCCTTGTCTACCCATTGCCCAGTTCCAAAGCTGCTTCCACGTGTTTAGGTATTTGTTACAGCAGTACCCACTTCTTGAGTCCAAAATCCATCTCAGTCTGCCTAGGCTGCTACAACAAACATCAGCCTCAGTGGCTTAAACAATGGAAATTCGTGTCACCACAGCTCTGGAGGCTGTGAAACCCACAGTAGGGCTCTGGCAGAATGAGGTTCCTGGGGAGGCTCCCTTCCTTACTTGCAGGTGGCTGCCCTTCTTGCTGTGTCCGCAATGGCAGAAAGGTAGTGTTCTCCCTCTCCTCCCATAAGGCCACAGTCCTTCGGGATTAGAGCTCCTTCCGTAGGACTTCATTTAACCTTAATTACCTCTGAACAACCCTATCTCCAGATACAGTCACATTGGGGTTAGAGCTTCAACATGAGTTTGGACAGAACAAAATTCAGTCTATACAACACATACTCTACAGAAAGATAAATTTTTTATAATTAAATTTTCAATTCATTTAAAATTTAACTCCACACATACTAGAAGAAAAGATGGGCAAATTATTCTATAACTTGGGATTAGGGGAAATTTTACTAGCCATAACTCAAAACCCAGAAGCAACGAGGGATAAATGTGACGAAATTAAAAAGACATACTGCATGGCTCAGAAAACAGGCTCAGTAGAAGCAAAAACAAACATACACACACATATTCAACATACATACACATATATCAGTGGTCATATGGACGTACATACTTTATACATACGTACAAACACATA
>NW_022437000.1:14025975-14032795 GCF_009761245.1 Sapajus apella
TCATATGGACGTACATACTTTATACATACGTACAAACACATATATATGTTGTTTTTGGAAAAATAATTGCAATCTGTGTCAGAAAGGGTTATTATCCATATATATATGGATTTCTGAAAGTAAGGGTAATATGTAAATGTGTGTCATAAAGGGTTCTTACCCTTATTTATAAAAGGAACTTCTAAAAGTAGGAAGAAAAATGCAAACCATCCCATGTAAAAATGGGCACGGGGTATCACCAAAGTTCACAGAGAAAACATTGCAAATAGCTCTTTAAAAAAAAAGACAAAGTCCTGGGCTCAAGCAGTCATCCCGCCTCAGCATCCCAAAATGCTGGGGTTGCAGGCATGAACCACTGCACCCAGCCAACAAATAGCTCTTAACTTAGAAAAAGATTATCAGCTTCCGTATTTTAGAGAAATTCAAATCAAACTCACACTCTAATACCTCTGCTCAACTATTAGCTTGGCAAAAATCCAAAATGTTGTTGGCAGGGTTCTGTGGAAAGGGGCATGACCATCAAATGCTGATGGGTGGGCAGCGGGCCCAGACCTACGGGGGAATTGAGCATAATCTAATACAATTGCACACACATCTGGCCTTTCACGCTGCAGTCCCAATTTCAAAGATATACTGGCAAAGATACAAAACAATATTGTAAAATATTTTAATTGCAGCATTTTTTGTAATAGCAAAATGGGAACGAACCCATATGTCCATCAGGGAGCTGGGTAAATAAATTAGGGTGCTTTTAACACAATAAAGTATGATGCTTTAAAAAGGAATGAGAAACATCTCTATATACTACTATAATGTTATTTCTAGGATGTTCTGTTTAATGAAAAAAGCAAGGTGGAGAAAAATGTGTAAAATATACAATGTTTATCTAAAAAGGGGATGAAATGTATATCTATATACACAAGCACATATATGTAATAAATATATGTACACATAAACACATATTCTATGTTCTTACACTTTGAGGAATGTAAAGAGTAACGATAAAATCAGAAGAATGTCAATGGAACAGGGAGAAGATGAGCGTATAGAACTTAGACGTCTTGGAAAAAGTTGTTTGGCACACTTGGCTCTGGTGCCACGTGAATGTTTTACATACTACCAAACAAAATTAAATTTAAAAAGCATCTCTAACTATTGGAAATAAAATGAACCTAAGTGCAGATGTAAGTGACGCCATAGCCATGCTGAGAGGAGCTGGCCCTTCCAGCTGCCTTTGAAACTCAGTAATGTGGGTATTCACGGTGAGATCCTCTAGTCACAAAACAGTGTCAAAAAATTAAGCTATTTTCAGTAATCACGTTAATGGTGGCATGTCAGTATTATTTCTAATCTTTTTTTTTTTTTTTGAGATAAGGTCTCACTCTGCGGCCCCAGCTGGAGTGCAGTGGCGTGACCACGGCTCCCTGCAGCCTCCATCTCCAAGCCTCCAGCGATGCCCCCACCTCAGCTTCCCAAGCAGTTGGGACCACAGGCATATGCCGCCATGACTGGTTAATTTTTTTTAATTTTTTGCAGAGACTGAGGTCTCATTGTGTTCCCCAGGCTGGTCTCAAACTCCTGGGCTCAAGCGAAGCTCCCGACTCAGCCTCCCAAAGTGCAAGGATGACAGGCTGAGCCACCACGCCCAGCCCAGATTGCTGTGTTCACAGTGGAACAATCAAATGAGTAATTCTGTTGGTGTCATTAAGAACTGGGAATTTCCACTTGGGAAGAGTGAAATGCAGAAGCAAGATCAATGAGGCTAAGAGGAAGGCAGGCCTGAACTGGAATTGGAAGGAGCATGGGCTCTCTCCACTGCAAAGGGCTGGAAACAACAGCAGCCTCCTAATTACAGTGACTGATACTCAAAGGCCATTTCTCACCAAGAGAACCAGAGCACAGTGGTAGAAATGGCTGATCCCAAGTTGAGATAGGATATATGCAAAATAAGCCGGCATTACCTTGTCACTCTAGAAGCCAAGGAGCCCGTTGAGTCTGCTAGGTTGTGTGGAAAGGTCCCAGGAGCCACTGGAGAAGGCTCTCACCGGACAAAGATGGACAAGTTGAGCACCAATAAGGAAGTTATTTATTTATTCTTGAGACAGAGTCTCACTCTGTCGCCCAGACTGGAGTGCAATGGTGTGATCTCACCTCCGCGGTTTGAGTGATTCTCCCACCTTAGCCTCCCAAGTAGATGGGATTACAGTTTCACGCCATCATGCCCAGCTAATTTTTGTATTTTTGTAGAGATGAAGTTTCACCATGTTGGCCAGGCTGGTCTTGAACTCCTGACCTCAGGTTATCCACCTGCCTTGGCCTCCCAAAGTGCTGGGATTACAGATGTGAGCCACAGTGCCTTGCCAAAGTTAATGAAATAGATTGAAACATGCCAAATATATTTTAACATTATACTTCCTAATGTCTTTAAAAAAACACTTCACTAGTCATCTTTGGAAGGTACTAAGAACCAACTTACTATTTTGAAAATTGGCAAATAGAGAAAACCTAGTAATTTTCCTGCCAATGCAAAACTTTTCTTTATAGAAGTATTCCAGCCTATAAATATAGATTGAATGATGGAATTAGAATATTTTCATTTTTCAAACCATAATCAGGTAATGAATCAAGGATCATTCACTGCTGCTAACGTCACGAGGTAGAGACAAGCAGAAATTTGTACCTTCCAATAAAATGTCACTATATCACCTATGGTTTATCAAGGGGAAAAAAAGGAACCTGAATTTCTAACTGCCAATATACAGAAAATGTCAGGCCTGTGATCAGCAAAATCCAAACTCCGAAACTCTACAGGACCAATTATCTGGATTTCTCATAGCAAATTGCAGGGAGATAAACAGGGAAATTATACAGCAGACGTAAGAGATTTGCCGAACAGTGACAATATGGGCCTTTTTATGTGAGTCCTGAGTCAAACGAGGAAGGGAGGAGGGAGAAAGGGAGACTGGGTCTCCGTTTTTTAATGCTAACAAGCACTCTGCTGGGAACACTCATTCCCCCTAAGAGCAAACATTCATTGATGATTCTGCCAAAACCAATCTCTACAATGATGATTACAAAATGGTGATTTTTCGACCGCTTCACTGCCTCTACCTTTACCAACTGGCATTTTGCTGTAAGGAAGCACTCCCTTCCCTCTTGTACTTAATGTTTAAATTAAACAAGAAGCAACATCAGATAACATCAAGGGGTTCAAAAGGCTTTGGTCAACAAGTTCTGCCATCAGGCAAGCTAGTGTGACATTTTTAATAACAGTCATGGATCTCAAATCTTTATCCAGAGCTTGAAGGAACTTGCTTCTAGAAAACTCTGTGCAGGCATCTCATATTAAACATGTTTAACTCAGAATTCACCGTCCATACCGCAAACCCACTCACCACCAACCCACTCTGTCTTAGTGTCACCACATATGAAAACTGGAAGCAGAGGGCATTCTTCATTTCTTTTTCTCCCTTCACACCCCGCCCCGCCCCGCCGACACATGCACACTGCACCTGGGCGCGGCTCCTGCCAGCTCCCCCAGCCAGTGGCCCCACAGACCTGAGCATGCTGCAGGCCCAGGCCTCCTCTCTGGATGACCACAGGAGCCTTGGCACTGGCCTCCCCACCTTCTTTCAGGCTTCTCTTCCTTCACACATAGTGACAGAGGAGGTTGCAAGAAGTGACCATGTGACCATGTCACTCCTCTGCCTCTGTTCTCAATGCTTCCCTGTCCTTTGGGGGCCAAGTTGCAGTTCCTAAGTGTGCTCTGTGCACCTCACCAACCAGCCCTTTCTCCACCTCCTGACGTCCCATTGCATCTTCTCCGTCTGCTATGCTGTCACCACCCTGCCCATGGGTTCTGTCCCCATGCCGGCCATCCCGTGAGTTCCGTCCCTAGGCTGGCCATCCCGTGAGTTCTGTCCCCAGGCTGGCAATCACATGGGTTCTGTCCCAGGCCGGCCATCTGGTGAGTTCTGTCCCCACATCAGCCATCCTTCTCCACATGCTCGGGGTCTCTCCCTCTGCTGGGCAGTTTTCCAGTACTGTCGCCTTCAGGTTATCCATTAGCAGGTTCCATAGTTATCAATCTGTAAAGGAACATTCCAGAATGTGCAGGGATTTTTATTGCAGGCAGTGATGCATACAGGTCTCACACATTTAACCTGTCGCATTTTAAAATATAAATGCTTCCCTTATTTGTAAATTTCCCAATTGGGAACTTTAGAGATTGTTGTACAGCTAACTCGTGCGTAAGATGCTTATCCCGAAGTGCTGGTGGAGAGCTTGGAGATTAAAGTGAGGCGGATGCAGGGACATAACTCACTGCATAAAAGGCCTCTTGGCAATAGAGTGCAGGCTGCAAATGTCATCAGGTGGTGGGCATTTAATGAATTCCCACCCTGCGCCCACTTAATTCTCTCTTTTAAAAGGTCAATGGAGGCTCACTTCTGAGGGTGCCTGTCTCCCTCCAGGAGATACCCAGATTCCGAATCGAAGCACAGGCCTCTTTCAGAACTTCATGCCATGGGCTGACGTGGAATCCCTGGTGCCACGAAAGGCCCCAGAGCAGCAGGGTCTGAGCTCACGCTCTGCAACACTGTGCCCAGCTAACACTGCCTCCTCACGCCCCAGGTCCAGAGCGCCCAGCCGCTGGTAGACACCCGTGCCCCGCTGACGTTCCGCCACCTCCAGCTGAAGCTCAAGAGGCTGAAGGTACACTTCTACCTTTCTTAACATAATAGCTGACTAGAAAATGCCAGCTTAAAAGCCCAGGAAAATAGAAAAGGCAGGTTTAGTTAGGAATAAACTCACCAAAGGCAAAACGCAGTCTAGGTGATGAATTCGCCCGTCTGTCCCTGAGGGAGCTGTTTGGTAATTGCAGGAGAAATCTTCCCCTGTCGCCATGCTGACAGTACACCAAGAAGTGTGTGACACACAGCTCGATCAATTTGGACATTTGCCAAGTCTAAGGACATGCCCATGGCATGTCCCCAGGTGGTCCTTGAGAACATGGTCTCAAGGTGTTCAAGATACAGCTTGGTTTTGTGCATTTCAGGGAGACTGGACACATCCATCAATACGTGTAAGGTGTACACATACGTGGATTGGTTTGGTCCAGAAAGGCAGGGCAGCTTGGAGTGGGGGCAGGGGTACTTTCAGGTCACAGGTGGATTCAAAGATTTCCTGACTGCCAATTGGTTGAAAGAATTTGTCTAAAGACCCTGAATCAATAGAAGGGAGTGTCTGGGTCAAGACAAGGGGTTGTGGAGACCGAGGTTCTTATCCTGCAGGCAAAGCCTCCAGGTAGCGGGCTTCAGGGGAAATAAATTGTAAATGTTTCTCTTCAGACTTTAGAAGGTGCCAGACTCTTAGTAAATTCTCTCCTGGATCATGAAGAAGACCTGGAAAGGGAAGGAGATTCTCTACAGAATGTAGATTTTTCACAAGAGACAGCTTTGCAGGGCCCTTCCAAAATAAATCAAAAAAATGTTTTGGGGGATAAAATACTTGCAATGCTTTTAAGGCCTGCTATCTATCATGTTGGTATCTTAGTGCTACAGAGAGACCTTTCGTCAGTCTTAAGGTCTCTATTTTAACCGTAATGCTGGTCAGCTGTGCCTGAATCCCACCGGAATGAGGGCACAATGAGGCATGTCCAACCCCACTTCCCATCGTGGCCTGAACTGGTTTGTTGGTTTAACTTAGGAATGCCCTTGGCCAAGGGGAGGGGTCCGTTTAGTCGGCTGGGGGTTGTGGAGGGGTTTAGAACTTTATTTGTGGTTTACATAATGCATCATGTCTTGGGGGAAGGGGAGTGGTTCACAGTAACAACGTATTCAGTGCTGTTCCAGGTAACTAGCATCATTCCTTCACTGTGAACCATTTCTTAACCACCTCAGAACGCTGGGTTGTTTGTTTTTGAGATAGAATCACTCTGTCGCCCAGGCTAGAGTGCAATGACACAATGTCAGCTCACTGCAGCCTCAGCTCCCAGGTCAAGCGATTTTCCTGCCTCAGCCTCCCAAGTAGCTGAGATTACAGGCATGCTCAACACGACTGGCTAGGTTTCGTATTTTTAGTAGAGATGGAGTTTCGCCATGTTGGCCAGGCTGGTTTCGAACTCCTGACCTAGGTGGTCTGCCTGCCTCTCCCGCCCAAAGTGCTGGGATTACAGGCATTGTTTATCTCTTGAAGTTTAGGTCATTTGATGAGTGAGAATTGCATGGTTATCTCAAAGTATTGCCTCCAGGACAAAATGCTGTGGGCTTTCTATGTGCCTGCTAAGCAAGGTTTGCTGTAAATGAGCTGAACTGAAGCCCAGTAACCAGTCTTGAGCTTATCTGCTTATCTGCAGATCGACCCCTTGGATGCCTAAACCGAGAGGCAGATTCTTTTCCTCTGGGCTCAAATGTTCCCTTCTTATAATGGAATAAAATATCTCTATGTTTATTAAGCGGGGATGATACACGCAGGGACACACTGTCACACTTTAGAGGGGACTGTACACGCAGGGACGCACCATCACGCCTCAGAGGGGACCGTACACGCAGGGTGGCACTGTCATGCCTCAGCGGGGACTGTGCCCACTAGGAGACACCGTCACGCCTCAGCGGGGACCATACACACAGGGAGTTACCACCACGCCTCAGCGGGGACCGTACATGCAGGGAGGAACCGTCACACCTGAGCGGGGACTGTGTGCACAGGGACACACAGTGTGTCCTGTGCAAACGGTTCACATTGAGGCATGACGGTGCGTCCCTGCGTGTACTGTCCCCGCTGAGGCGTGGGTGCGTCCCTGCGTGTACGGTCCCCGCTG
>NW_022437000.1:14033195-14047695 GCF_009761245.1 Sapajus apella
TGTGTCCCTGCGTGTACGGTCCCCGCTGAGGCGTGGGTGTGTCCCTGTGTGTACAGTGCCCGCTGAGGCTTGAGGGTGTGTCCCTGTGTGTACGGTCCCCACTGAGGCTTGAGGGTGTGTCCCTGCGTGTACGGTCCCCTCTGAGGCTTGAGGGTGTGTCCCTGCGTGTACGGTCCCCGCTGAGGCACAACAGCACACTCGCCGATATGAGACGAGGTCGCGTAAAACTTCCAGGGCACTCAAGTCACAGAAACGTGACATGAGGAAGAGCCTCGCCATCGGTGCAGGTGCTCTCCCGCCCCCTCTCTGTCCGCAGCTGGAGGAGGAACGGCTCTCCGTCATCCAGAGGGACAACCGCCTGCTTCTGGAGAAGGTGGCCTCTGTCATGAGGACCAGGAGACAGACTGACGGCAAAAACGACTCCACACACAGGAGGTAAGGGAGGGGCTCCTGCCATCCCACGGGCTCCGCACCACACCCCAGTGCCAGGAAGGGGTTGGGGAGGAGCAGAAGAGCTGCCTGTGGATCCCAGTCGAGGCGTTTCTGTCCTCTCCCGAAGAGCCACACCTCCGAGGAGTGCCCTTTTCCTCGGCGGTTTGTGATGCTACGTTTTACTTGAGACTCCTAGGCTGCTTCTGCACCCTACAACTAAAGGGGGGCCCAAAACCATAGCTAGCAGCCGTGAGCTCGCCGTGTGCCAGACACTCCTCTGAACCTGCTAACGCACCTGACTTCAAACCCTCACATGGCCCCATGTGGCAGGGGCTCTTGTGTCTCTCACAGGAGCGGGGAACAGAGGCGCTGGGAGGCGACCACTTGGCTGAGGTTGCAGCTGGGCGGCGGGGAACGCAGCTGTGCCCCCGCCCTGATCATGCAGTTCTCAAAGGTGTCGGTTTCCAAAAGCAACTAAGGTTTTGGTTTCCCATCAGCAGACCAGTATGTACAGCATCTTTCTGGAAAAAACACTGATGGTCATGTAGCCATCTGGGTCCCAGCCTGGGATGCTGGTGCTGCTCTCACAGCCTTACTTTTTACCCAGAAGTAGAGTTCTACCCTTTATGAAGATGAAGATCAGCAGGATTTCATACCCTTAAAACCACCTTATAAGCGCTTGACCGTGAGTCCTAAAAGCCCCTCTTATTTAAGGTCAGAAACCTCTGTCCTCCTGCATTTTACACACCCTAGAATAACTTCATAGTTACAACATGGCCCTTTCCCTGTAAGTGCAAGATTTTGATCGTGGTTGTGATACTTCATTCTAATGAAGGGTTTTTTTGTTCCAGAAGTGCTCGGGCCTTTTAAGATCTTTGGCCTGTACCTGTCCCCAAGAAGCTTATAGTGTTTCAGACTTCATAATAAATTAAAATATAATGGATCCTCAGGTACCTTGAGGAGTGTGATGTAGGAAGGCTGCAGGCCCCACTGGGAAGGCGCTGCTCCAAGCTCAGGCAGGCCCTTCGTGGTCCTGCATGCTGGGTTCGTTCAAAGTCCTAACCAGAGCAAACCTGCCTCAGAGATGGTTCACTGCGGGCTCCCAGGGCTTCAGTGGAAGCCAAGGGAAAGTCAACCATTTTTGTCAAGAATGCATCAGTTTGGTGCTTGATAACTGGCTGTTTCATGTCTCAGCTGACTCCATTCTTTAACAAAGGACACTTGCCAAGTTAATGCACAATGCTGGAGAGAAACAGTCCATTTTCAGGGGAGTCTCAGCGGCTTCTGGAGCGCTGCAGACCAGTTGATTGAATGGAATAAATATGTCTAGCTAGCTGGCCAGCCAGTAGCAAAAGTCAACATGACAAGATAAACTATAGAGCCAACAACGGGACTTTCACTCCTGATTTCAGCTTTCGTATCTGTATTGAGATGTGATTGGCATACAGTAGACGCATATTCAAAGTGCATGTAATAGGTTTGTCATGTGATACACCCATGACACCAGCACCCCAGTCAAGACAGTAAACACATTCATCACTCCCCTCCCCAGGTTTCCCTGTCAGTCCTCCAGCCCCCCACCCTCTGCCCGTCAAAGGTTTCCTGCGGGTGCCATTGCACTTTCTGGATTTGATGTGCATAGGTTCATCAAGTGTCTGCATTTTGTCTGCCTTTCCCTTAGCACAATGTCATTGAGTAGTGATCTATCACAACATATTTATCCATTCACTACTGATGAGCATTTGGTTGGTTCCAGTTTGGGGCTCTTACAAATAAGACTGCAACTAGAGTCTACGTGAAAAGAAAAATCGGAGATAAATACCTCTGCCCAAGACTGAAAGCTCAATGACCAATAGATTTCAAGTGGAAGCCAGGTGAGAGACCCCCGGAATGACCGCATGGGGAGCTCCCTCGACCCACTTTCCAGCAAAACTTTTGTAAAAGATTAAAAACCAATCATTTAAAGTCTCTGCTGTATGCTCCTAAGAGGAAACATTTATTCAAAAAAAGCTACTGTAATTTGGCAAGAACAGCAAATGTCCCTGGTATTTGAGCTAAAACCTGCTCTCTCCCCACTGCTCCCAGCTCAGCAACTCAGATACACTCCAGAAGCTGCAGCCAAGCACACAAGTTCTTCTCCCCACAGCTCCTAGTCAAAGGGCCTTCTTCCTGGAAGGGGCGGGGCTTTGCTTTTCTTATCTTGTCCGCAGCTGCCTATTGCTGAGACTAAATCCCAGGTGAGTGGGCCCCGAACTGGAGATGCTCTTGTTCTGCCCAGCCCGTGTTTGTGGAATGGACCCTCAGTCTTCAACCTTAGGAATGGTGTTCCTAAGAACACAGGAGGCCAGATCACCTGGGTCTGGTTCACAGGCATTGGTTCCATGCTGGGAGAAGCAAGCTAAGACCTGTGTGTCCCTCCAACACACATGCAGTGGAGCACAGAGCCTTGGGTGTCACTCAGGAGAAGATTGCCATTGTCCCCACTCCGAGCTCCAGAGCTCTGAGATTTTGCCCAGAGGAAGAAGCAGACCCTCATAACAGCTCCCATTCTCTTCCTAGAGGGATGGTTTCATTTGCAGCAGAATTTAGAAAAGTGCAATCCTCAATGGATGTGAAAATAAAAGACATCCAAACTGGGAAGGAAGAAGCAAGCTGTTTCTATTCACAGATGATATGATCTTGCATATAGAAAATCTTAAGGAATTCACTAAAAAGCTCTAGAACTAATCCACAGGTTCAACAAGGTTGCAGAATACAGGATCAATACACAAAAATCAATTGTATGTTTATATACTTGCAATGAACAATCTGAAGATGAAACCCAGGAAAATTCCATTCGCGAAAGCATCAAAAGAATGGGTACTTAGGAATAACACAGGAAGTACAAATTTGTACTCCAAAAACTACAAAACGTCGTCCAAAACAACTGAAGAGCTAAATAAATGGAAAAATATCCCGTGTTCATGGATTCAGAAGTCTTGCTATATTAAGATGGCAATATACAAACTATTGTGGAATTTTGCTCCTTAGTTCAGCTGGGTTCTTGTCATACAACCAGGAAAGTCTAGGCACATGAACACATCGAAGGGTGAGTAGAGCAGGATTTTATTGGGCAACAAAGGGAAAAAAAGAAAAAAAAAACTCACAAAGCAAGATGGAGTCCTGCTAACAGGCTCCCACCTCACAAGTAGAATCCCAAGCCACCACACAGAAACTGAAGAGGCCAGGTTCCTCCCCGGCCTGGGGCTCCACCCATTTCCCCAGAGCGCATGTGGCATGCTCAGACGAGGCTCTGTGCGGGTTCCCTCATCTGCACAAAAGCATCTGGTGTAAACACTTGCAGGATGGGGCAGAGATTCTGGACATTTCACTGTCACAAACCCAATCTACAAATTCAGTACAATCCCAGTTAGAACCCCAGCCAACTTCTCTGTAGAAACCGGCACAAATTAGACAAAACAATCCTAAAAAAGAAGATCAAAGTAGTAGGACTCACGTGTCCCTATGACTGCTGGAGAGCAATGGCTATCTCAGCCAGCAGCATGGGGGTGATGAATTTTCCAAGACGGTTGTAGGTAAAGAAAGGCAGGTTGATGAGAGAAAGAAAGAAAACACGTTTTGAGGAGGCAACAGGCAGCCCTGAGGAGAGAGGCTGCCTGTGAGAAGACCAAGGCTTGCTGGAGATTTTACAGGTGGCATTTATGCAGAAGAGGGCTTTGTGCAGCACCGTAGCACCAAGGCGGTGGTGAGCTAACTGTGGTGTCTGGTGATAGCTCTGCACAGGAAAATTGTGAGCCATTTGCCGGGAGGGCTGGTGTCCTAGATCATGGAAACGCAGACTTGTCACTCATCTGCTTTATGTCTTTGCTTTCCCCTGGTCCCACCAGCCTGACTCCTATTTCCTCATTAGGACTCCACACCTATTTCAAACTTACTACAAAGCTATAGTAATCAAGATAGTATTACACTCACATAAAGATAGACATAGAAACCAATGGGGGTCCAGAAATAAGTCCATGTGTCCATAATCAATTTATTTTCAACAAAGGGGCCAAGACCACTTGATGAGGAAAGGACAGTCTTTCTGTAAACGCTGCTGAGACAACTCTGTCTCCTCATGCAAAAGAATGAAGTTGGACTCTCACCTCACACCATACACAAGAATTAATCAAAACTGGATCAGAGGCCTAAATGAAAGAACTAAAACCATAAAACTCTTAGAAGAAAACAGTGGGGAATCATCGTGACTTCAGATTTGGCAGTGGATTCTTAGATGTGGCACCGAGAGCAGGAATGACAAACAAGAAAATACATAAACTGGACTTAACAAAAATTAACAACGGTTGTTCATCACAGGACACTATCAAGGAAGTGAAAAAGAAAACCCACAGAACGGGAGAAAATATTTGCAGATCAGATACAATAAGGGACTTGCATCTAGAATATGTGAAAAGCTCTTACAGCTCAATGATAAAAGGACAGTTACCCCATTAAAAGATAGGCAAAAAGATCTGAATAGACACTTCTTCAAGGAAGACATACAGGTGATTAGTAAGTACATGAAAAGACACTTAGCATCATTAATCATCAAGGAAATCCAAATCAAAACCACAACATGATAGCACGTCACACCAATCAGATTGGCTGGAATCAAAAGACAGATAATAAGGAGTGTTGGTGACGATGTGGGGAGCTGGGACCCCTCCAGGGCTGGGAGGAATGTAACATGGTGCAGCCAGCTTGGAAAACAGTCTAGCAGTACCTCAAATAATTAAACATATTTACCATATAACCCAACAATTTCACTTCCAAGTATATAACCAAGATAAATGAAAACATGTCTACACAAAAACATATACAATTTATTTTTGTGTATTGATCTTGTATTAGGCAACCTTTGTGAACTTGTGGGTTAGTTCTAGAGCTTTTCAGTGAATTCCTTAAGATTTTCTAAATGCAAGATCATATCATCTGTGATCTTGCATTTAGATCAAGATGATAATGCATCTTGATTATTACAGTTTGCGTCTTCTTTCCCAATTTGGATGTCTTTATTTTCATGTTCAGTAAGGCTTGAGCTTCTCTAAATTCTGCTACAAACGAAACAGTCCCTTTGGGAGGAGCTGGGAGTGGGGACAATGGCAATCCTCTCTCTGAGTGACACCCCAGGCTCTTTGCTTCATTGTGTGTGTGTTGGGGGACACACAGGTCTTCTTGATTTGCCTCTCCCATCATGGATTCAATGACTGTGAACCAGAACAAGGGAGTCTGGGCTCCTGTGTTCTTAGGAGCACCATTCCCAAGGCTCCAGGCCCATCTTCTATTCCATAAACTAGCTGAGCAGAACAAGGGCACCTCCAGCTCAGGGCCACACTCACCTGAGACTTAGTCTTGGCAACAGGCAGCTGAGGACAAGATAAGAAAAGCTGAGGCCCTGCCTCTTCCAGGAAGAAGGCCCTTTAACTAGAAGCTGTAGGGAGTGGAGCCTGTGTGCTTGGCTGCAGCCTCTGGAGTGCAGCCTGCATTGCTGAGCTGGGAACAGCAGAGAATGAGCAGGTTTTAGCTCAAATGCCAGAGACATTTGCCAAATTACAGTAGCTTTTCTTTCTTTCTTTGTATCTTTTTCTTTTTTTTTGACACAAAGTCTCCCTTTCTTACCCAGGCTGGAGTGCAGTGGTGCGATCTAGACACACTGCAACCTCCGCCTCCCAGGTTCAAGTGATTCTCCTGCCTCAGCCTCCTGAGTAGCTGGGGTTACAGGTGCATGCCACCACACCCGGCTAATTTTCGTATTTTTAGTAGGGCCGGGGTTTCGCCACGTTGGCCAGGCTGGTCTTGAACTCCTGACCTCAGGTAACCTGTCCACCTTGGCCTCCCAAATTTCTGGGATTACAGACATGAGCCACCGCACCTGGCCAGTAGCTTTTCTGGAATAAATGTTTCTTCTTAGGACCATACAGCAGAGACTTTAAGCCCAAACCCTAGCCAAATGATGGAATATTGCCCAGCTATGGAATAGAATAAAGTACTGACACAGACTACAGCGTGGATGAACCCCGAAAACATGCTAAGTGAAAGAAGACAGTCACAAAAGACCACATATTAGATGATTCCATTTATATGAAATGTTCAGAAGCAAATCTATAGAAATCTACTTCCCAGTAGATCAGTGGTTGCGTAAGGCGAAGGTGTGGCGGGGTAAGTGGCAAAGTGGTAATTAAAGGGTCCAGGGCTCCCGAAGGAAGTGAGGAAGACTGTGCTGGTGACTGTGGGCGTCTCCCACTGAGCCGCACACGAGAAATGAGTGACGTGTGTGGTACACAGTGGCCTGTATCTCAAGGAAGAGTCTCACTGCTTCTGGGACCTTCTAAGGCCCAGAGCCCAGTCACCACACCTAATGCAAATGGCAAGGGACCAGGGTCACTGGATTCTGGCCGCCTCTGGTCAGCTGGATGTGTGTAGGATCAGGGAGGAGCTCTTGCCTTAAAGGGACGGGCATTCAAATGCCAGCACAAAGGGAACCGTCCCAGACCCAGCGCAATCCCCGAGGGATAAAAGAAAAAGAGAAGCAATGGCCCTGGCATCGGCTGCCAAGCACCACCATGGCATGACGGCAGTGTCCCCGGGTCCACCGGCGTGGGCAAGGCACGAGCTTAGCCTGAGCCCCGGCTGCCCCCCTGCTGGTGAAGGGCAGCACCGTGTGGGGCACACGGGGGTCCTCCAGGCTTGTAAACCAGAACGTGTCTAGACGGGTCTCAAGCAGCCTAGAGGTTTATTTTGCCACCACTGAGGACGCTACTGGGATACAGAGACACAAGTCACAGTAAGATCTGTGCTTTTCTAAAAGAGGGTTTTGAGGATTTTTGTATTTAAAGGGGAAAGGCCAGGCAGCAGAAGGAGGAAAAATAAACAAGAGAGGAGTGGACAGGGAGGGGAGGGCCCATTCTCCTGAGGCTCGATTAGCGCTCACCTGATCCACATTTAAATGGGAGAGGAGCGGGTGGAAGAACAGTCAGTTATCCACTCCCTCGTGCTCCATGAAGACATGTGTAAAACAAGAGAACGAGAAAGAAGTCAAATATGAATTTCCCTTGGGTGGGTGGAGGGACGGTGCCCATCCTGTCTCTCTCCCCTGCCTGTGAAGGTAAGCTGGCAATTCACATTGTTAGACTCAGATTCACCAGAACTCTGTTTTGCAGTAGTTTATTGGGGAGGAGGGGGTGTATTCTGAACGGAATGTCCTTCTGAGCGGTTTGTGAGGGAGGCCCCTGGAGAGATCGTGGCTTTCTGTCCCTGCCGCTGCCAGGTCATGAGCAAAAGGAAGGCAGTTCGTGGTGCGTGACTCCGTTCCTGAGCCTCACTTTCCCTTTGGTACAGTGAGTTTGGGGTCCCCAGGTTTTATTTTCCTTTCACAGACTTAAGGGTTACGGATGGCTGGGTTGCTTGTGGGAATAACAGAGCTAGTTTCGTTCTGCTTGATAGTACTGATTGCCATTTATACACGGTACCTGAATTAAGAACGTTTCCCTCTACACCTTAGAGCGGCAGCCCCCAACATTTTTGCCACCAGGGACCAGTTTTGTGGAAGACAATTTTCCACAGACAGGGTCAGCCAAGGTTTGGGGATTATTCACGTGTTACGTTTATCACACACGTTGTTTCTATTGTGGTTACGTTGTACTACAGAATGAAGTGACTATACAACGCAGCATCATGTAGAGTCAGTGGGAGCCCTGAGTTTGTTTTCCTGCAACTAGATGGTCCCATCTAGGGGTGACGGAGACGGTGACCGACCATCAGGCATCAGATCCTCACAAGCGCGCAGCCTCAATCTCTCAAACGTGCAGGTCACAGCAGGGCTCGTGTTCCTATGAGAATCTAATGTGCTGCTCGTCTGACCGGAGGCAGAGCTCAGGCCGCAACGCCGGCCGCGGGGGGTGGCTGCGAACAGAGACGAAGCTTCCTCCCTGGCCCACTCATCTCCTGCTGTGTGGACTGCTTCCTAACAGGCCACAGACTGGTGTGGGTCTGTGGCCCAGGGATGGGGGACCTCTGCCTTACAGGGAAAACTGATTAGTCCATTGTTCTGTGCTTGGAAATGTTCTTCTGTAGCTAACTAGACTTTGGCACCACCAACATTTTTTCCCTTGAGAGGCTATGTGGTGGCTTTTAACCCCATTTTGGCACTGCAACTCAGGTCCAAAATATGTCCCATACTCTTCCTCTGAGAGAGGACTCGGACAGAAAACAAGGAGAAGCTGAATCGGAAAATAAAAAATCTGCAATGAATGCATCTCCTTGGGTGGCTGGGCAGCTCCAGCATTCCATGGAGCTGGTAAGATGTGTGAGCCAGGTGGGACCTCCGCTCACTCCGCAGTCTCTCCCAGCTTTAGACCTGGGATTCGCGACTTCCAGCTGTGTGACCTTCGACAAATTGCCAGGTTCTCTGCTCCTTGGTTCCCCATGTATAAAATAGGAACTCCTGTGCCATTCTTGTAGGCTTGTCCTGAGAATGAAATGAGCTAAGACATGCAAACACTTAGTGCTCAGAACTCAGTTAAGGTCAGCAATAGTGTTGTTGCTGTTCGATTCTTTGTATTCCAAATGTGGATGTTTTCTGTCAAGCGTTCTTTAACTTCATGCCACGACCTGCTTTGGAAGAATGATGAAGTCATACACTCCTGAAAGCAGTGTATTTAAATGAGTAGAATAAAATCTACACAATTTCACAGGCAATCAATTATATTGAAGCACATTATCTTTTCTTTTTTCTTTTTCTTTCTTTTTTTTTTTTTTTTTGAGGTGGAGTTTTGCTCCCATTGCCTAGGCTGGAGTGCAGTGGTGCAATCTCGGCTCACTGCAACCACTGCCTCCTGGGCCCAAGCGATTCTCCTGCCTCAGCCACCCGAGTGGCTGGGATTAAGGCACCCACCACCACACCTGCCTAGTTTTTGTATTTTTAGTAGAGATGGCATTTCATCATATTGGTCAGGCTGGTCTTGAACTCCTGACCTCAGGTGATCTGCCCACCTCAGCCTCCCAAAGTGCTGGGATTACAGGTGTGAGCCACCTCACCCAGCCTGAAGCACATTATCAAAATAATTTTTTAACTATGACAAAATAATCCATGTGCTTATTTATGACCATATTAAATAGCAGGACCTTGCAGCAGGCCCAACAGCCACCAAAATTTACCTAAGTGATAAGCATGAATAATGTTTGAAAAAATAAGCAGCAACTGTAATATCTGAAGTTTCTCTTGGTGACAGTCATAGGTGAGCGTGTTTGTTGTCTCCAACTATAACGGAAGAAAATGCAGAATTACAGCCAAAAGCTGATGAAAATCTGACACAATTACTTTCCTATCCAGGTTCATAGATGCCTGAATTCTATCCATGGTTTTCCAGACTATGTGCCAAATCTCACAGCCTGTGTCTCTGGGATTTGGTTCTGGCCGGGACGACTTTGGGAGCCTTGCTATGTGTCTAGTTTTCTATACAGAAGCCTGGACAAGAACCCCTTCCTTTGGGCTGCCAGAAACCAGAAGAAGCGCGTTCCCCCTGCCACCTCCAGTGTGAATAAGCAGGTCCACAACCAAGGAAAGCCTCATCCTTCAGGGAAATAAATAGGACCCATTTGGATTTATTGATATAGAAGGAGATTTTTTAAAGCCTGGAGGTAGAATTTGGGTCAATGAAAATTCAGGGAGGAAGGAAGACAAATGAAGCCAGCTGCCAATTAGTCATGAAAACAAAAGAGAAGAAAGCAGGCAAGGGTAATTCCCGAATAATGGATAATACGGAAACATTTCCTTTGTCGTCGTGAGGAGCTGCAGGGAAACCGGAGCAGCCTGCAAGTGCCATTGGGAGCCTTCCCTCTGCTAACTTGCTTCCACTGTGAAACCTCAAGTAGCCAAAATCATCATTTAGACGCAGAAAAAGAAAGAGAAGAGTTAATTGGATGACATCAATTTGCACAATAATCTGAGTAGGTGGTCTCATAGAAGACAGACAATAAAGTGAACAGCTCTGCCTGGAATAACAGCAAAGGTATCAGCCGAAATGAGGTCTCGGGCACAGCACCTTTCTCCTCCGTGTCTCGGGCCCTTCCTGGTATGTAAGAAGGAATCTACACTGTTCCCATAGGCCTGGCTCTTAATCAGATTTCAGCCTCAACCTAAATGTCACGTCTAGAGGAAGGCCCGACGCCCACCGGTGTGGCGCCCGTCCTGCTCCCTCCAGCTCCGCCGCTGCCTGTCCTTTAGCACGGGCACCACGGTTGTCACCGCCGTCACTTACGTGTGTGTTGACCTGTCTGCTGTGTGTCTCCCACTGAACCTCATGCCTCACGACTCCAGGGACTTTGTCTCTTTTGTTCCCCATTGCAGACTCGGTGCCCAGACCCGTGCTGGGCACACAGTAGGTACCCAGTCGGTATTTGTCGAATGACTGAACAACCAAATGAGGCCACCAGTGACTTCCCAGTTGCTCAATTTATTGAATTGTTTCCTTTTAAAGCTTAAAAAATGATGTTTTTATTATTATTGATCATAACATAATACATATTTATGGATACAAAGAAGAAATTTAAGTTGCCTATAATTTCATCACCCAGAGAGAATACTTTTTGTATATTTTCTGCGTTTCCTTATAGTTATGTTTTGCGCACATAGAAATGTATTAAGTATAATTAAAATTGTACCTGGTATATGATCTCATATCCTGGCTTAAGACTTTTTGCATCTCACTGAAACTTTTGAACATCACTTCAGCGGGTTCATCACTTTCTTAATCACTTCTGTGTTACTAGAAATTCATTCAGAATTTTCACTATTATCAGTGATGCTGAAAGGAACATTTTTGTGCACTGATTTCGCATGGACTCTTCCGTCCTACTCTTTTTATGTTGAATGACTTTGCTGATTTTCCACCGTGTTTGACCCTCATAAAATGTCAGTTTAGTCTGATCCGATCTAACCCTTGACTTTTCTGCAGCTTTTAACATACGCGTCTATGCCCCTCCTGGTCGTAATTCACTCCTGACTTTCTCTGCACTTCCTGCCTCCTCAAGTGCTCCCTTCTGCCCTGTGTTCCTCTGCTCCTGTGGCTCAGCCTTTGGCTGCCTCCCTGCCTGTCTGTCCTCCCTGGACAACGTTGCCCCAGCACCTCTTCCATGCTGCAGAACGGATCTCGGATCCAGGTCTTCAGCCCTGTTGTCACTCCTGAGCACCAGCCTCACTCCTGAGTTCCAGCCCAGCTCCAGCCCCAGGTCGGATGGCTTCAGCCTCCACCAGGCTGCCAACAGTGCCTCCCTCTCGGGTCACTCCCAGGGTTAAATGAGAGAAGCACATTTCACTGAGACACACACCCACACTTTAATGGCTCTGAGATGGAGATGCATCTCACAGCGCATGATGGGCTATGGTTTTCCAAAACGATAGATGGAATCTGTCACCAACGAAACCAAATATACACAGGACAGGGCCTGGCACAGAGGAAGTGCACAAGGTCCAGATGGTGAAGGTGACCTTCCAGGAGGAGGCCACTGGTCGTCCACCATTATTCTCTGCTTTCACACACCTCTCCAGTTCAGCAGACTTAGCCCTAACACTGGCAGGTTCTTGACCTCGTGCTCCTCTGTGCTCCACAGCCAGGGGGAAGCCCCTGCTCTAAGCACTTCCGCAGCCCCCACATCTCCCTCTCCATCATGCAGCCTCCTGAGCAGGTCTTCACGCTCCCATCTCACCACTGCAGTGGGCTTGCCTCCATGCCCCTCCCTCCCACCTGATGCCCCCCAGTCCCACCGCAGCCTGTCCACAGGGTCTTTCTCAAGGGCCTGCAGAGCCTGATGTGAAGCATTCAGAGCCCTCCCCACTGTGCCCCATTGTCCTCACCTGGAACCAGCCCTCCCGCAGGGCTGAGTGTGCCCCTCACCCCCTCCCCTCTGAGCCAGCAGCGCCCACTCCGGCACCTGGAGGAGAACCGGTTTCTTAAATGCTGGTTCAGTGGGAAGCAGGAACAACCCTGCACCTGGGACCCCTTCCCACCCTGGAGCCTGCTGGCCCTGTCCAGGGAATGGCAGCCACACACGCCTTAATTAAGTCCAGATTTCAAAACATGTGTTTGCTTTTTCCTGGGGTGTACACAGGGGGAAGAGAGAACAGGAACTTCACAGAGTGCAGAAGAAAACGGGGCCGTTCGGGAAGGAATCACACACTGAGAACCATGGTGTGGAGCTCAGAGGTGGTGTGAAGACTGGGGCAGAGCTGAGAGGTCTGGGGTACTGGTGCGGAATCTCCTCAGACATGGCAGATGCACCAAGCCAAAAGGTACCTGTACCTCCCTTTTCATCTAAAATCCATAGCTATTTGAAATTTCCCATTTTACTTCATCAGATTCATCAAAATTATGTATTCGCTGATTCTTTGCTGTATTCGAGCATTTTGTTCAGTTGTCAGCAAGGATATGTCCAATGGTCACATCCTCCAACAGGAGATGCAGGACAGCCACCCAGCTGACGCGCTACCCGCCACACATTTGCTCACAAAACAGGGAATTAAAATAAGGTCAGCTGATTGATTGCAGATTGTGAGAGAAAGATTTGGTGAAAATAATTTAGCCAGGTAACATAATAAAACATCATTAAAATCACATTGACCAGGCATAGCGGCTCACACCTATAACCCCAGGACCTCGGGAGGCTGAGGTATGAAGATCACTGAAGCTGAGGAGTTTGCGACCAGCCTGGAAAATAGTGAGCCACTGTCTCTATTGAAAAAAGAAAAAGAGGCCAGGCATGGTGGTTCACTTCTGGAATCCCAGCACTTTGGGAGGCCCAGGCGGGTGGATCACGAGGTCAGGAGTTCAAGACCAGCCTGGCCAAGATGGTGAAACCCCGTCTCTACGAAAAACACAAAAAGTTAGCCAAGCATGGCACATGCCTGTAATGCCAGCTACTCGGGAGGCTGAAGCAGGAGAATCGCTTGAACCTGGGAGGCAGAGGTTGCAGTGAGCTGAGATTGCACCACTGCACTCCAGCCTGGGTGACAGAGTGAGACTCCATCTCAAAAACATAAGTAATTAATAAGTGATCAATAAATAAATAATTAAAATTTAAATTTAAAAAAGAGAAAAAAAAAAGAAATCATGTGATGATCTTGAATTAAATTGCCGTCCCATTGAATCCAGAATGGAAAGAATTAAAAATCAGAGTTTGTCCCACAATTTAAACTCTAAACTCTCTTCATTTTATTCACATTGGCAAAATTATAATTGTAAAGGCAGAACCATGAGATTTAAATTTTGTCATTAATTATATGGCTTATAAATAACCCCAATAAATCAAATTAATTAAAGAGTTATAAAAATCTTCCATCACTCTCTTCACCTGGATATATAACCATTATAATGTGGAACATTATAGTGTGGAAAATTGCTTTCCTTAAAATGCAGTCCATCATAAGGAAAATACACAAACATCAAACATTAAATAAATGCTCCAGGACCACGGACCCCAACCCTATGGAAGCACTGGGACCAGACACCCCACCCTAGGACAACCTCCAAGACCATAGACCTCACCCTGCATAAACTCCAGGACCACGGACCCCACCCCTGCACAAACTCCAAGACCACGAACACTACCCCTCCACAAACTCCAAGACCACAAACCCCACCTGTGCAACTCCAACACCACGGACCTCACCCCTATGGAAGTTCCAGGACTGCAGAACCCACCCCTGGACAAGCTCCTAACCCTAACCCTAACCCTAACCCCTGCACAAGCTCTTAACCCTAACCCTAACCCTAACCCTAACCCTAACCCTAACCCTGCACAGGCTCCTAACTCTAACCCTAACCCTAACCATAACCCTAACCCTGCACAGGCTCCTAACTCTAACCCCAACCCTAACCCTAACCCTGTACAAGCTCCAAACCCTAACCCTAACTCTAACCCTAACCCTAACCCTACACAAGCTCCTAACACTAATGCAAACCCTAACCCTAACTCTAACCCCAACCCTAACCCTAACCCTGCACAAGCTCCTAACCCTAACCCTAACCCTAAC
>NW_022437000.1:14047705-14121858 GCF_009761245.1 Sapajus apella
CTAACCCTAACCCTGCACAAGCTCCTAACCCTAACCCTAACCCTAACCCTAACCCTGCACAAGCTCCTAACTCTAACCCTAACCCTAACCCTAACCCTGCACAAGCTTCAGAACCACAGGCTCCCACTCTGGACAAGTTTCAGGACTGCAGACTCCACCCTTGCACAGCTACTTGAAGTAGCACCTCGCTGTCTCGGCCCCTGCAGTTCCCACAGGTATCTGTGCTGGTGTCAGCTTTGCAGTGCTTCCTTCCATGCCTGGGAGGACATTGTAAGCCCAGCTCTGCTGCTTGCTGGACATCGCTTATCGAATCCTGATGAGTGAAGAGAACAAGTACCTGTGCAGGACACATGACAGTTAAGCAATTACTAACTCCTAAGGCGTTCAGAAAATCTAGTCTGCTTTGCAATTTACATTGACAATTTGAACATTTCCTATCCAATCAATTTTCTCAAATCTTTTAAGTACAAAGCTAATATTTGCTTTTTGTAAACCACAAAATGTCGAACAGTATAGAGGGTGTAAGGAACATGGGAGTCCTCTCTTGGACGGCAGCCGCTGGCAGTAATCACTGTTAGGAACTCGCGTGTGAACCTTGATTTTTATTTGTCAAGTACATACGTTTGTGTTTTTTGGTGTTTGTCTGTTTTTGGAGACAGAGCCTCACATTGTCACCCAGGCTGGAGTGCAATGGCGTGATCTCGGCTCACTGTAACATCCGCCGCCCGAGTTAAGTGATTCTCCTGCTTCAGCCTCCTCAGTAGCTGGGATTGCAGGTGTGAGCCACTGCACCTGGCTATTGCACAAAAATGGGGCCCTGCTCTATGTAGTTTTCTGTAAATTGCTAATTCCACTCAATAATGTGTCTGACAAACAGTTTCATTCTGTACATGAAGGGCTTCTTCATTCCTTTTTTTAGCAGTTGCAAAATATTTTGTACAGATTTGCCTTAATTTAAGCAGTCCCCTAATTTTTGAAATTTAAGTTGTTTTCAGTTTTTCAATATTCCAAGTAAAACTATGATGATCATCTTAACCCATATGTATCTTTACACAAAATTATGCTGTAACTTATATTCCTAGAAGTAAAATTGTTAAATCAAAAGGCAAGCACATTTAGATTTTCAATGGACACCACCAAATTGCCCCCCACCAACAGTCTAGCAATTTGTACCTCTGCTTAAAGTGGTCTCAAAAATGTCTGTTTCCTCGTGCTCTTGGGTAGTAAATATATTTTTACTGGGTAGTAAACATATTTTTAACATTTGGACCATCTAATTTCTTCTTGTATGAATTGTCTGTTCATAGCCTTTGACCAAATTCTTATCATGTGTTCCTTTTAGTTATTAATCTGTAGTAACTATATGTTATCAATATTTACCTTTTTTCTATTATCAATGTCATAAGCACGCTCTTCCACATTATTACTTATCATTTCACCTAAGTTTGTTTTAAGATAGTCAGATCCATCAGCAGTTTCCCTATGGCATCTGGTCCTTGCGCCATAGCCAGAAAAGACTCTCTCAAGCAAAGATTGTGCAAGTATTCTCCTGTATTAAGTTTTCTTGATGACCTTTAAGTCCTTCATAAATATGGGATTCAATAAGTACGGACTTTTGGTGTATTGTGCACGTTACAGATCAATGCTATCATTTTCAATTTATAACAAGTTATTAAAAATCAGTTTACAATGTCAAAAACTCTGTTCTTTACACTTCTTAGAAATTACTCTCCAGAGGTTCATTCATAGTGGTGCTTTCCCACATCGTCACCAACATGAAGGGTGGCACGTGGGGGCACTTGGCTCATTTCACTGCTGAAAGCAGTGCCTGGTTTGATGCTGCCCTCTTTGACTACAGGTGAGGCACTTTCTCCCTTACCTTTCTCCCTCACAATGACAAATCATTGTGGCAATATGTCACAATTCCATCTGTGGGCTCGACTCAGGCAGGAGAGTCAAATTACTCAGGTGCTTGGCAGAGGCCTACATCAGAGTCAAACCTGCAGGAAGCTTTGGGGATGAGATTTAATGTGTCTTGTTTCTAGGTATGAGAGCCAACACCTCCTATACGCTGGGTCTAAGCACACAGGTCAAAATCTCACTCATGGACTGAATTCCTGCATGAGCCTCCCAGAGCCTCCCACCTCTTCCGCTGGCTTTCCCCTTGTGAAGTCACAGCCCCACAGCTATGCCTCTCCCAGGCCGCCTGGGTCTGGGACGCTCCTCTCCAGGAACCTGTGTTTTCAACCGCATTGTCACCTCCACTGCCCCCCTCCCAGCTTGTTTTCGGACATCATTTTTTTTTTGAGATGGAGTCTTGCTCTGTCACCCAGGCTGGAGTGCAGCGCTGCAATCTTGTTCACTGCAACCTCCGCCTCCCGGGTTCAAGCGATTCTCCTGCCTCAGCCTCCCAAGTAGCTGGGACTACAGGCGCGCACCACCTTGCTCAACTAATTTTTTTGTATTTTTAGTAGAGACGAGGTTTCACCATGTTGGCCAGGATGGCCTCGATCTCTTGACCTCATGATCCTATTTTTAATATATTTGGATCATTTTATTTTAGGTTGTCTCATAAACAGAATAGCATAATTTTGCATTTTAACTGAGTCCCGGCGGCTTTCCCCCTCAGTTTTACCCATTTATATGTACTGACATGAGTATATTGTGTTGATTCTCATTTCTGGCTTTTCTGGTTTTTTGTTTCCTTACTCTTCCCCTATTATATCAATATCATTGAGTTTTTCCTTAGCAATGTCAAGACAGAACTTGCAACCAATGTTTCAAATTTATATGTCATTTACTTTCTTTGACTCTCTTGCTCTTCCTGCTTTACTTCACAGGAAATAGGTACAGCCCACCACAAGGCCAGTGTGAAGATATAGTCAAACAGAAAAGGAAGCCCTGGAAGGAGTTTCCTGCAGCCACAGCCAGACGCTGCACTTTACTTGAAGTCCCAGCTTTGGCAACACGGTTCAACTGTCGGCTCCAGGGCAGAGCCGGGGAGGGCAGGCTCTTGCCAGACAGAGGCGCCGAGGCATCCCTCCCCCTGCCCTGTACCTGGACAAAAACGGGAAACATGGGAAATGACTCATTGTCTCTGAACCTCAAGCTGGAATTATGGTTTGTGTGTCCCAGGAAGATGGCTTTCTCAGCAGCGTCTTTGGCTCCTGTGTGTGAGGGAGGAAGCAGGCGATGGCCCAGGGCCTGTCTTCAGTCCCTGCCAGCATGGGGTCTACAGCTTTGAACTACTGGAACGCGGATGAGTCTCTCGTGGTGTTTTCCCGCTTTGGAAACAGACCAGCCAAGCACCACGCTGGGAGGGGTGAGGACGGCACAGTTTCCGACAGGTCTTCTCCTTTTAGAAAGAAAAGCAAAGTTAAGTTATATGGAAACTGCAAGTTTAGGAAAGAAAAATGCTAGTTTTATAAGACAAGAAACCTGAAACACAGCCTTCAGAAGATCCTCCTGGGCCTGGTGGCTGCCTTGACCCGCTGTTGGACCACCTCCCTGCCATCTGGCCAGCTGCGGACCTTTGGGATACGGGGTCTTTGCTCTGGGATCTTTGCTGGCCTTGCATGGACGGGACATCCCAGTTTACCTTCATAGTCCCAGAATTTCATAACACTGGCAGAGAAGCCCTGCCCTGCCCTCCAGAGCCCAGGCCCCTCTCAGCCCCGAAGCTTCTCCCAGCAGAGGCTGCATTGCCAGTCTCCTGGGTATCTCAATCTGGTTTAAACACTAACTTGCAAAATTTCTCAAACACTTTAAAGGAAGGATTCCAATTTTCCAACCTCCTTATGCCTTCAAGTCATCGCTCATTTATCCCTTACTCCAAAGTGAGCAGATACTGATTTTGTACCTGTTTCTACTGAAGGATTTGTATAAGATTATCCGACAAAACCCACCAGCCATCCTGGCACTTCCTGGAGCCCCCAGCTAATTGGAAGTATGCGTTGCTCTAACTTGGTGCCCCAACCCCAATAACCCCTACACATGAGAAAGAAACAAAAACGAAACAAACACGAATGATCTCGAGGAGCAAAATTAACTGTTTAAATAATCAGTTTGTTCGGTGCAGGTTGGCACAGGGCACACAGTGGGTGTGGGTTGGCTCTGAGCTCCCTGGCTTCGACTATCATCATGGACAAAAGCTCAGCCTCGGGGAGCCCCATTCACTCCTGTGAAGATGGGACAGGAACCACCTCCTAGACCCCACGTCAGAGTTTAGTGAATAACATTTGCAGAAATGACTGTGAAAGTAACTCATACTTAGCGAAAGTAAAATTGAGATTCTTTCCTTTTTCCTCCTGAAGGCCCTGTACCATCCAGCAGCAAACCAACATGGCTGGTTTTACTGATTCCAGGTAAAAGTACTTGGCTGCATTTCAGAAAAATATTCAACAACAAAACTGGCAAAAGATTATCTGATCATTTGAATAGACATTTCTCCCAACAGGATATACAAATGGCCAATAAGCACAGGAGAAGATGGCTAGTGTTATCAGGAAATGCACATTGAGACCATGGGAGAGGTCATTCGAAGCCCCTAACTCAGCTGCAACAAAAGGCAGGTTGTAACAAGGATGCAGAGAAGCTGGAACCCTCGTACGCTGCTGGTAGGGATAAAGAGTGGCGCGGCCACTTTGAAAAAAGTGACAACACTTACCAAATCACCCAGATACTCCACTCTCAGGTCTATACTTGAGAGACTCGAAAACATACCTCCATGCAAAGCCCATACACTGATGTTCACAGCAGCATAATTAGCAACAGTTAAGAAGTGTGAATGACCCAAATGTCTGTCAACCGATGAGCAGATAAAACATGTGGTATAGCCATGCAATGGCATTTAACCTGCCATAAAACGGAATGAATTCTGACACTGGCACAGAATGGATAACCCTTAAAGACATTATAATGCTCAGTGAAAAAGCCAGATACTAAATGCCACGTGTTGTCTGATTCCTTTTGTATGAAATGTCCAGAATAGGCACATTCAAAGAGACAGAAAGTAATCAGTGGCTGTCATGACATTTGCAGAAATGACAGTGAAAGTAACTCATACTTACTTAGCAAAAGGTAAATTTGAGTTTCTTTCCTGTTTCCTCCTATGGGAAGGGAAATTGGGGAGTGACGGCTAAGGAGTTTGATTTTTGTGCAGGGAGGTGATGAAAATGTACTGAAGTTACACTGTGACAACAGTTGCGCAACTCTGAATATACCAAAAGCCACTAAAATATACACGATAAAGGGGTATAGAGTTGTATCTAAATACAGCTGTTATTTTAAAAATTCTGTTTAATTCTAAATAAGGAATTGTCAATGAGTTGAAATACCCCCTTTCCCAAGTAAGTTGAGTTTCTTGTTCTTGCCTAAGGAAGTGTTAGTTTCAAGTATGTTTTTTTGATCCAGCAGGAACTGAAACTGGAATTTCAAGTGCACAGCCAAGCCTAAACCCTAAAAGAGAGTGAGAAAGAGTGAGGATTCAGAACACAAATCCAGAAAAGACGAGTGTGATGAGGGGATGACAAGAAGCCCCCAAGGCTGCCCATGAGCACCCCGAGGCTAACACGGCCACGTCTCAGGGCAGTGTGAGGCATCACCCGTGAGCCCTGGTGACCTGAGGCGGGGCCAGGGCAGCCCCACTCTCTTCCCCTCCTCGCGGTTATCACAGCCAGAGCAGCTGTGAAGTGCCCATGAGGCAGCTCCTAAAACAGTGTTTCAACAATGTGCCTGACCAGATGACGCAGCAAAACTATTTTCTGTGCTTTTCGGACTGATGACTGAAAACAAATTATGCAGAGTAATCCCAGGAGCTAAGGGTTTTGAATTAGATTTTTTTTCTAGCTATAAAGACTTATTCTGTTACCATATTTTGAGCTGTGGTGGATTTGTCTATAATTCCTAGGTGGATTTGTGTACTTAAAAGCCCTGTGATTGTTACTTTAACAAATAAGTAAATCAATCAAACTAAAAATTTTCAACATGATGAAACTACAGCCTGACTCCAGAAACCCTAACCTAAGATATAAAAAGGGCCCCGAGCATCTTGGTTGGAGACAGTAAGGGTGTGTCTGAGAACACTTGGGGCCTGCCATGTTCTCCCGTAGCCCCAGGTAAGATCTGTTCTAAACTGCTCCACAACAATGAACATCTAGCCCACAGGCAATGCCCTTTAAAAATGAGTTAAAAGACTCGACTTTCATTCATTCAACAAAACTCTGCATATGCCTGAGACTCAAAGATGAGGGAGATCTCTAGAGGCTCAGCCTCCCAGAGCTGACAGCTGACCCTTCAGAAATATGACAGTCCCTAACTACTATTTGCTGTTTTTAACCCATACCATAGATTTAGATTTTTGTTTTGTTTTGTTGTAAGGAAAAGAAGAAGATAATTTCAGGCTGAGCGTGGTGCCGCACACCTGCAATCCCAGCAGTTTGGGAAGCCAAGGCTGGAGGGTTGCATGAGCTCGGGAATTCCAGACCAACCTGAGACTGCAACTCTACCAAAAAAAAAAAAAAAAAAAAAGGAAGCAGCAGCAGCAGCTAATTTCCTTCCTCATTTCATTCCTTTATGCACAAGCCCCTTTAAAATACACTTGACATGAGTAGCAAGCCTTGCCCCTGGCTCCTCCACATGGAATCCGGCAATCCCAGGTCCCTCACCACTCCTCAGGGTGGACCTTCCATCAGCAGTGTTTAAAATCACAGACTCCGGAGTCAGCCAGGCCTGGGTGTGGATTCCGGCTCTCCTGCTGATCCTGAGTGGACCTCCCAAAGCCTCTCCTGTGCAGCAGGTGGTGCTGGAGCCTGCCTGAGATGCCTGCATCAGGCCGGGAGGGCTCAGCCTCTGCCCATTGCCCACTTCTCCAGGTGGCCCATGCCCCTCTCTGTCGTGAGGCCGAGCTAGGCACGGGACCTCTACCAACAGTCCATGTCTTGCTAAACTTGATGGAAAAACGGCCTCTCCATAGCGACTGTGTCCTTGGTTTGCAAGCCTCGAATTGCACCTCGTTTTCGAGGTGGCAGTTGGCTCTGGCCTGTGTGTCCCCAACTTGTTCCATTCCACAAGGACTGTGCTGTAGCCGTCCTGGTCCTCTGCCAGCCTCCCTGATAGGCCCTAATGCAATGAACTTTAAAGGATCTATCACAAAACTACAAAGACTGCCTTTTGGTCCTGAGAACATTGTTCTCTTTTCAGCCTGCCACTTTCCAGAGAGCAAACCATTTATGAAGACTGACAAATTGCCACACATAGTCAAGAAGTAGGATAAAATCTTCCCATTACACAGAGGAGCCATCACGTCAGCTCTTTTCCCTTCTGGACTTTGCTCAGAGTCAGTGGACAAATGAGCATCCTGTCAGCAGCCCTGAGGGTAAACACCGGCCACCCAAGAGCTCTGATGACCTGAAAAGGTCAAGTACCAGCTGCATTTTCAGATCCGGAGATGTGTCTGTCCCATGTTACACTGGGTATCAAATTAGTTTAAACCCACAGAACTTTGAAATGCTTTAAAACCATGAGAAATATAATGGATCGAGCGGTGAGGACAGAACCCTGTCTCCCCTGTGTGAGGTGGGCACACACGAAATATGTGTTAGATACAGAAAAGAAGAAAGGAAAGGAGGGAGAGAGGAAGGGAGAAGGGGAAAGAAGGAAGAAAAGTAGTCCCATGGTGGAAGAGGAGGGACAGAGACAGAGGAGGGGGAGGACAGGGGAGGGACGCCTGCTGGGTGTCTCAGCCCTTCGGCCGTGGCTCTGCTGGGTTTGATTGGCATCCTCTTCCCTGCCGCCACTTCAGTCCAGGACACCTGAAGGGTCACACAAGGTCCCTCTCAGGACTCCCAGACCTTGTCTGTCTCAGAGAAGAATGAGGCCACAACACAAGGGCAGTGTCCTTCCTCTTGGAAGAAAGGAAAGGAAAGGAGGGAGAGAAGAAGGGAGAAGGGGGTGCATGTAGGCCCCTCTGGTTGCTATGTGGAGAGAGTTCTGGATGTGAGAGAATGTTCTGGAAATGTGACCCGGGCAGCGGATGGAGTCCAGGCCCTTCGGGTGCCAGCACTATGAAACGTCTCTGTTCCAGAAATGGTTGTCAAGCCCGGAGGTCAGACTTGCTTAGCAGAGAAGGCAAACTCTGGTGAGCTATAGCTGGGTTCACACATGGGTCTGATAGGAAACACACATTGAAACGTTATTAAAACCAGCAAGACTGACACAGGCCCATGTCACCCTCAGCTGGTTTCGAGCCTGATGACACAGGTGGTGGGTGTGGCATCTGTCCCACGTTACACTGAGCTGGTTTTCGGGTCCGGAGACGCACTGGTGCCTGCCACTCGTGAAACGTCATTCTGCTCACGTAGCGAGGCGTTCAGTATTTACCAACTAGGATTTTTCTTCATGGTTATTCGTTTAATTGTCTTGTCTCCTCAACAGTAACTAAACTATTACTAAAACTGTCCTAAAACTACATAGACAAGAAATAGTTCTTTAAAGGCCTGATTTAGTTTTCATGTAACCCACAGGCTGGGAAAGGGGAACCACAAATTGTACTGACCCTCAAAACAGTGGCTGAAACGGGAAGAACCCCTTACACCGAACCCTTAGGGAATCCATCTGTAAAGCCCCATTGGCTCTCAGGTCTGGGCCTCAACAACATTCAGCGTCCCTCACCTGCCCAGTGCATGTCTGGTCAGAGACTTGCAAAGAATGAAATGCACCAGGCCGGACGTCATCCCTGACAAGGACCTCAGCGAAAAGCCCCTGGACGCATGGAGAAATGGTGCCCACTAGCGGTGACCTCCAGAATGGACGCCTCTGAGTCCTGTGACGTAGATGCCTCTGGCTCACACCTGTCAGCACCTCAGGAGGCTGAGACAAGGGATTGCCTGAGTCTGGAAATTCAAGACCAGCCCAGGCAACACAGTGAGACCCTGTCTCTGCAAATCATGCAAAAACTAGCCGGGCGTGGCAGCGCCTGTGGTCCCAGCTACTCAGGAGGCTGAGGTGGGAGGATTGCTTGAGGCTGGGAGGTCGAGGCTGCAGTGAGCAGGGGTCACACCAACGCACTCCAGCCTGGGTGGCTGAGGGAGATCTTGTCTCAAAAACAAACAAACAAAAAAGATGCTGCTGATTGAGGTGCCTGGGGAAATTAGCCAGACACTTGGAATTTTCTCATTTTCTACAAGGCTGAGGGGAAATTTCAAGGAGCCCACGCTTCCAACATCCCTATTATTCTTTCTTGTGTTTATCCCAATATTTTCATCAAATCATAAATTATGACAAAATAATGTATAATTCTCAACAAATACATACAAAGTAACCCAGAATAAGGAGGACTGATCAAGAAGACTGTAATCAGCCACCAAGTGCCACATTCACTGAAATCCACAATTCGTAAGCATAGTTATGTGTGTGTGGTGTTGGGGGAGGAGGAAGCCTGTGGTGTGTGTTGTGTGCACTAGTGTGTGGTGTGTGATGTGTCTGGTGTGTATGGTGTGTGTGGGGGTATGTTTGTGGGTGTGTGCACTAGTGTGTGGTGTGTGCTGTGTCTGTGTGGTATGTGTGTAGGGTATGTCTGTTGGGTGAATGCACTAGTGTGTGGTGTGTGGTATGTTATGTGTGGTGTGTGTGTGGTATGTGTGTGGGGTATGTCTGTTGGGTGAATGCACTAGTGTGTGGTGTGTGGTGTGTGTGTGGTATGTGTGTGGGGTATGTCTGTAGGGTGAATGCACTAGTGTGTGGTGTGTGGTATGTTATGTGTGGTGTGTGTGTGGTATGTGTGTGGGGTATGTCTGTGGGGTGAATGCACTAGTATGTGGTGTGTGGTATGTTATGTGTGGTATATGGTGTGTGCAGACTAGTGTATGGTGTGTGCGGACTAGTGTATGGTGTGTAGTGTGTCTATGGGGAGATTGCACCAGTGTGTGTTGTGTGTGTGTGTTGTGTGTTTACCTCCAGTTTATATGATGTCATGCTTTTTTTCAGTGATACACTGCTGTCATTTTTAGAAATTATCCTGAGCTCTATGTTTCAGACGATAATGATAATATGTCTTGGCATAAGCAAGCTGTGTGTTAATAAAATACTTTTGGCTGGGTGCGGTGGCTCACACCTGTAATCCCAGCATTCTGGGAGGCCAAGAAGGGCAGATCACGAGGTCGGTAGATGGGGACCATACTGGCTAACATGGTGAAACCCCATCTCTACTTGAACCCGGGAGGCAGAGGTTGCAATGAGCCGAGATCGCACCACTGCACTCCAGCCTGGGCAACAAAAGCAAAACGCCATGTCAAAAAAATAAATAAATAAAATAAAAATAAAATATTTTTGACACTGGGCAAGAGCTGTAAGCATTGTAAGTGATCCGGAGGCGGCTGTTTTTCCTCACTCATCTGACGGGCCTTCATTCACTGCGTTCCAGCCGGACTAGGTTTGTTTTCATTCCCTGAATGCTCTGGGCCTTCTCCCACACCTCACCCTCCCTACCCACTGGGCCAAACCATCCTTCAGTTCCATTTTGGCGTCTCTTTGAGAACTGCCACTGTGGCCTCGTTCGCAGGGCACTCCACAATCTGCACGCCGTCACCCGTTCCGGGCAGACACAGGCACAGGGGACCGAAGCTCACGTGAATGAGTCAATCAGAAGAACATCTGGTACTAGAAAGTGCTTTCCCAAATTTGACATCAAATTTGAAACCAGTGAACACTTTCATGGCTCCTGACAAAGTTCATATCCACCTAACACAAAATCAGGGCATTATTCAGTTAATTAGATACTCTAGAAAGGTAATCGGATAACCAGCCAAAGTCACATTATTTCTGGATTGGCTGCTACCCTCATGTCCACGGGGTCTGCGGACAGCAGTCCTGAGCAGCCGCAGCGGGAGCCGGCGCAGGGTGACTGCCAAGTCCTGCCGGCAGCAGGACAGGATGCCGGGAAGAAAGGGGGTCCAGCACCTAGGGGTTCTCTGTTCGGGTGGCTCAGCTTGTGTCCTGCAGCCTCTCAGTCCTCTGACTACAGTTGCAGGAGGTGCTGCTGGGGGCGTGGGGCCTGGCAGATCCCGCTCCAGGCTTCCCTTCACCCGGCAGAGCTTCCCTGCACTGGCAGAGCTCCATCAGGACACCCAGAGGGCTTGTCTCTGAAGAGGCAGGGAGCGTGGGGAAGCCGCAAGCCCCAGGCCAAGGTGCTCGGTGTCCCCACAGCTGGCTTTTGCCTCAAAACCCCAGGTATAGTCACAAATGGGTACGACCCCCAAGAAGCCATTGTCAGCTCAGTGACTTTTGGTTTTAGTTGCGGCTTTGAGACCTTCTTAGGTAAGTTACCCTTGCTGAGTCTTGCTTTCCACATCGGTAAGCGCCACAAAGCTTCACCTTTATAAGCCAAAAGAAAGCCTCAATTTTAATTAACAAACATTTACTTATCAATCATTTTCTACCTGGATGGAGGTTAATTCAAAAGAAAGGTATTAACCGAGAAAGTTTTTCTTTTTAAGAGTGTGTGGGCCGGGCACTGTGGCTCATGCCTGTAATCCCAGCACCTTGGGAGGCTGAGGCGGGTGGATCACGAGGTCAGGAGATTGAGACCATCCTGGCCGAAATGGCAAAACCCCATCTCTACTAAAATACAAAAAATTAGCCGGCTGTAGCTAAATACAAAAAAGTAGCCTATAGACCCAGCTACTCAGGAGGCTGAGGCAGGAGAATCGGTTGAACCGGGGGGGCTGAGGTTGCAGTGAACTGACATTGCACCACTGCGCTCCAGCCTGGAGACAGAGCAAGACTCCATCTCAAAAAAAAGTGTTAGTGTGGTGCTCATGTCCCGGGGGGGAAGGGCTGGCGCGGAGTTTCCTCTGCCCAGCTCTGCAGGCGACTCTCAGGGCTCATCAGAGCCAGTGGACCACACAGTCAGGTCTCTAAGGCAGCGCCAGAGTGGACTGGCAGTCACAGCCTGTGGAGAAACGCAAAGCAAGTCGGGATTTGACATTTGGAAAGATGTTAATTTCAAATTTGAGAACAGTTTGTAAAATGACAACAGAGACATGTTTACTGATCATTGACTCCCTAATCATCTCTTTTGTTCCTTCAAAGCCTCAACATTTTGCAGCTTCTGCCAACAGAATTCTCCAACTTTGCAAACGGCTCTCCTGTGGTGATAGGACCACCTCACTCCCAGTCGGTGAGAAGCGTGATTTTCTGTCTTCCTTCCAGAGCAATTTACATTCCTGGGAAGCCGCTCGGCCTGTTTAATATTCTCGTCATGCTGAAAATCCATGTCTTCTTTTCCTGATTGTATTTCAGGCACGAGTTTAAGGAAGGAATAATTTTTTAAAACCACAAAACAAAGAGTTTTACATACTCAATTTCACAAAATTCAGTATCGCAGAATTGCAAATACATGCTCTGTGACTCAGTCTCCAGGGCTTAACTTCCCCCTTATAATAAATTTAGAGGGTCCTGAAATTTTATCTTCTTTTGCAAGGACAAATACTGGGAGAGAATGTCAGGAGAGGAAAATAAGCAGAATGTCTTCTGCTAGACAAACCACCCTCGGGCATTTACACATTTGGCAGAGTTCTAATTTTGTTTCCTAACCTCCAATCACTACCTGAAATGGGTCTGTGCAGACTATCAAGGTGCCAGCAGCCCTGTGCTCCTGGGGCATCCAGGCGAAAATCCAACCCCTGGCCTTTTCCAGCTTCCGGAGGCCATTGCGCTCCCGGCTCACTGGTCCTCCCTTCCTTCTTCCATCTTCAAAGCCAGCAGCATAGCCTCTTCCAATCTGACTCTGAGCCTCCTGTCTCCCTCCTTCACTTGTAAGAACTCTTGTGATGACATCATGCCCACCCACAACACCCATCTTAATTTAATCACGCCTTACAAAGTCCATTTCGTCATGTGAGGTAATATATTTAAGAGCCCAGTTTAACCAATTACCAAGTGTGGTAGAGGAAATACAATGATGGAAGGTTTAACCTGAGGAAAGAAAAATCGCTCAAAGCAGTCTGAACTATTTGAAGGCTGTGGGACCAACTTCAGTCATTCTGCTCCCCATGCCCTGGGGACAATTGTTTACAGGCATTTTGCTCCTTACAGCTGTGTCACCCATTATTTTCATGTTCCTGGAGTCTATGAGACAAAGAAAAATGTATAGTCAATCAATAGCTTACATTGTTTTAATGTAAATAATTGGTAAACAACTCAGGATCTGCCTCTTTTCTCCTTAAAAACCCCCTGGTACCTGCTCCTGATGGGTGCGTACTCAGGGAAACCGAATCTGTGCTCCCATGCGGCCAACCTCAGAGTTTGTGCTCAAATAAACTCCGTGCTAGCTCATATTTTCTGAATCTTGTTATCTAAGGTTGACAAACCTAAGGGACATCATTCTAAGATCAGTGAACATGATTTTGCTGTAGGTTATCATAGGTTTAGAAAGGAAAAAAGCACAAGAAATCTAACCAAATATAGGGATTCGTGGTCATACTATCAGAATGTGATAGGGTTTGGAGCTGTGTCCCCACCAAATCTCATGTGGAATTATAATCCCCGGGGTTGGAGGTGGGGCCTGGTGGGAGGTGACTGCATCATGGGGGGGGTGGGTTCTCGTTGAATGGTTTAGCACCGCCCCCCACTCGGCACTGTGTGTGAGTTCTTGTGAGACCTAGTTGTTGAAAAGTGAGTGGCACCTGCCCTCTCTCTTTCTCCCGTTCTGGCCACATAAATTGTGTCTGCTTCCGCTTCATCTTCGCCATGATTGTAAGTTTCCTGAGACTGCCCCAAAGCAGAAGCAGCTATGCTTCCTGTACAGCCTGCAGAACAGTAAACCAAGTAAACCTTTTTTCTTATAAATTACCCAGTCTCGGTGTTTCTTTTTCTTTTTTTTTTCTTTTTTTTTTTTGAGACAGAGTTTCACTCTTCTTGCCCAGGCTGGAGTGCAGGGACGCAAACTCAGCTCACTGCAACCTCTGCCTCCCAGATTTAAGTGATTCTCCTGCCTCAGCCTCCCGCATAGCTGGGATCACAGGCGTCCACCACCACATCCAGCTAATTTTTGTATTTTTAGTAGAAATGGGGTTTCACCATGTTGGCTAGGCTGGTCTTGATCTCCTGACCTCAGGTGATCCACCCACCTTGGCCTCCCAAAGTGCTGGGATTACAGGTGTGAGCCACCATGCCTGGCCTCAGCTGTTTCTTTATAGGAATGTGAGAACAGGCTAATACAGAAAATTGGTACTGAGAAGTGGGGTATTCCTATAAAGATACCTGAAAATGTGGAAACAACTTTGGAACTGGATAGTGAGCAGAGGTTGGAAGAGTGTGGGGGGCTCCGAAGAAGACAAGAAGACAGGGAAAATTTTGAAACTTCCTTAATTGTTGTGACACAAATGCTGATAGTGATATGGAGAGATAGGCTGACAAGGTCTCAGATAGTGATAAGGAACTTACTAGGAACTAAATAAAGCAAAGGTCATTTTTGTTACGCATTAGCAAAGAACCTGGCAGCACTGTGCTCATGCCTGAGGGATCTTTGGAACGTTGAGCTTGAGAGTGATGATTCAGGGTGTCTGACAGAGGAAATTTCTTTTTCTTTTTCTTTTCTTTCTTTTTTTTTTTTCTTTTTTTTTTGGAGACAGAATCTCGCTCTGTCACCCAGGCTAGAGTGCAATCTCGCTCTGTCACCCAGGCTAGTGGTGCAATCTCAGCTCACTGCAACCACCTCCACCTCCCGGGTTCAAGCCGATTCTCCTGCCTCAGGCTCCCAAGTAGCTGGGATTACAGGCGCATCCCACTACATCTGGCTGATTTTTGTAGAGATGGGGTTTCACCATGTTGGCAAGGCTGATCTCAAACTCCTGACCTCAGGTGATCTGCCCACCTCAGCTTCCCAAAGTGCTGGGATTACAGGTGTGAACCACCGTGCCCAGCCTGGCAGAGGAAATTTCTAAGCAGTAAAGCCTTCAAGATGTTGCTTGGCTGCTTCTAACAACCTTTGCTCATATGCGTGAGCAAAGAAATGATCTGAAACTATAACATATTTAAAAGGGAAGCAGAGCTGAAACATTTGGAAAATTTCCAGCCTGCCCATGTAGTAGAAAAGAAAAGCCCATTTTCAGGGGAAAAATTCAAGCAGGCTGCAGAAATTTGCAGAAGCGAATAGGAGCCAAGTGATGACAGCCAAGACAATACGAAAAAGGACTGCAAAGAATTCGGACACCTTCATGGCAGTCCCTCCCATCACAGGCTCAGAGGCCTAGGAGTGAAGAATGGTTTCATGGGCTGGGCCCAGGGCCCTATTGACTCAACTGCCTCAGGACACTGCTCCCTGCATCCTAGCTGCTCCAGCTCCATCTGTGGCTCAAAGGAGCCCAGGTACAGCTCAGGTCACTGCTTCAGAGGGTGCAAACTATAAGCCTTGGTGGCTTTCACATGGTGTTAAGACTGCAGGTATGCAGAGTGCACGAGTTGAGGCCTGGGAGCCTCCACCTAGATTCCAGAGGATGTCTGGGAATGCCTGGGTGTCCAGGCAAAAGGCTGCTTCAGGGACAGAGTCCTCATGAAGAACCTCTACTAGGGCAGTGCAGAGGGGATAGGTGGGATTGGAGGCCCCACAGTCCCTCTGGAGCACTGCCTAGAGAACTGTGAGAAGAGAGCTGCCATCCTCCAGACCCCAGAATGGTGGATCCACCACAGTTTACACCCTGCACCTGGAAAGCCTGCAGGCACTCAATGATAGTCCATGAGAGCAGCCACAGGGGCTAAGCCCTTCAGAGCCACAGAGGTAGAACTACCTAAGACTTTGGGAGCTCACCCCTTTCATCAGTGTGCCCTGGATATGAGACATGGAGTCAAAGGAAATTATCTTGGAGGTTTAATATTTAATGACTTCCCTGCTGGGTTTCAGACTCGCATGGGGCCTGTAGCTCCTTTCTTTTGGCCAATTTCTCCTTGAAATGGGAATCTGTTGGGAAACACTGCAAAGGAGAAAGGACTTACAGAGTACCTACATAAATTTGTTATGAGTAACATATAAACAAGGAACAAAACTGCAGAAGGCCGCAGGAGGCCTCTGAGGAGGAAGGCCTCACCATGCCTCATGTTCCGGTGCAGGGTGACCTTGGCTCTGTTACCATAAATCTTGTGCTCAAGGACATAAAACCCCTTCGTAGCACTATGACGTAGCCAGACTTGTAGGCTCCTTTTAAGGCATGAGTTCCATCAGCTGCACATAGATAATAAGCTAAAGACAACCACATGTTCTTGTTTTGTGAAGCTCCCAAACCGCCCCTGTTATCAATCCTTAGGATGATACACCAGTTCTGGCTCACTGATTCTCTCCACCATCACTCCACCCCTACCCTATAGATCAAAGTGATTGTGATCAATAAATAGTGTGGATAATCAGAGCTTAGGGCCTTCACTGTTTCCTCCAGAGTAACGAAGTGATGGCCCCTGGTCCCACTTTTCCACTTAATCTGTCTTTCTCTCATTCCTTTGTCATCACGGAACTTGGGGTACCCATGGGTGATGTAGGGCTGGCTCCCTACATTCTGGTGCCCAACGTGGGGCTCATGGATCCCTGCATTCTGGCACCCAATGTGTGGGGCTCATGGATTCCCTACAGAATCTTTACCCAACGCTTTTACCTCCATGGTATCTTGGAAGTAAACAACGTGGTTTTCATTTTACAGGCTCATAGGTGGAAGAGACTTGCCTTGTCTCAGACGGGGGTTTGGACTTTGGACTTTTGAGTTAATGCTGAAATTCAGACTTTGGGGATCTGTTAAGAAGGGATGATTGTATTTTGCAATCTGAGAAGGACATGAAATTTGGAGGGGCCAGGAGTAAAATGATATGGCTTGGCTCTGTGTCCCACCAAATCTCATGTCGAATTGTGATCCCCAGTGTTGGAAGTGGGGCCTGGTAGGGGGTGACTGGATCATGGGGGCTGAGATCTCATGAATGGTTAGCACCATCCCCCCTTGGTATTGTGTAGCGAGTTCTCAAGAGATTTGTTTGCTTAAAAGTGGGTGGTACCTCCTCCACTCTCGCTTCCTTCTGCTCCAGCCATGTCAGATGTGCCTGCTTCCCCTTCACCTTCCTCCATGGTTATGTTTCCTGAGGCCTCCCCAGAAGCAGAAATTACTATGCTTCCTGCAGAGTCTTCCATGAGCCAATTAAACCTCTTTTCTTATAAATTACCAAATCTTGGGTATTTCTTTATAGCAATGCAATAGCAGACTAATACAGAATGTTGCCTAAAAATAAAATTCTAAGCCCCTGAACCAACTAAACAGACACCTCCTCTCAGGCAAGGGCATTCCTAAGTTAACGTGACAAATCAGTTCAGGCCCTGGTGGGAAGAGAGGGTTAGACATGCCTTGTTAGACCTTCCTCCCTTTGAAACTCAGGCACAGTTGATTGGCATTAACATTAAAATAGAGACCTTAAGACTGATGAAAAGACTATTTGTAGCAATAAGATAGCAATAAGATACCAACCCGATAGATAGCAGCCCTTAAAAGAAATATAAGGATTTTACTCCAAAATATATTTCTTTGACATATTTTGAAATGATCCTGCAAAGCTGTCTTCTGTGGGGAAAATGTAAATTCTGTAGAGAATCTCCTTCTTTTTCTAGGTCTTTTCTCTAGATCCAAAAGAGAATTAACTGAGTCTGGCACCTTTTTAAGTCTGATAAGAAACATTTACAATCTATTCTCTCTGAAGCCTATTACTTGGAGGCTTCAACTGATTGGTAAAAACCCCGGTCTCTGTAATCGCTTCTCTTAACCCAGACACTCCCTTCTAATGATTCCAGTTCTTCAGATAATAACTTTTTCAACCAATTGCCAATCAGAAAATCTTTGAATCCACCTAGGACCTGGAAGTCCCCCACCTGCCACTTCAAGCTGTCCTGCCTTTCTGGACCAAAGCAATGTAAATTGTACATGTACTGATTGATTTCTTACGTCTCCCTAAAACGTAGAAAACCAAGCTGTAGCCCAACCACCTTGGGCACACATTCTCAGGACCGCCCGGGGCTGTGTCACAGGTCATGATTCTCACATTTGGCTCAGAATAAATATCTTCCAATATTTTACAGAGTTCGACTTTTTTCCTTGACAATAACTGGAGTCTCAGAGAAGACTCAGAACCCTGGATGGAGCTGCCCAAAACCGGAGCTGAGGTAATAGCTGGGGCCCACTGAAAACCCCTCTAACTTTGAGTTTCTTCTCAAGTGAAACTGGTAAGTTCTATTGAGCCCTGGACAATTTCACTGATGGTCCTTGGTTTATTCTGAATTTTTTTCTCCTAGGAAGTTGTTGAGGATGCATTCAAAAGGTCTTCCCTACTGATTTTTCTCTCAACATTTATCTCAATTGGCTTGTGACAGGCTTTGACTGTGTCTCCACCTAAATCTCTCTTGTAGTTTTCATAATCCCCATGTGTGGTGGGAGGGACCTGGTAGGTGGTAATTGAATTATGGGGGTGGTTACTTCCATGCTGTTCCCATGATAATGGGTGAGTTCTCCAAAGATCTGATGGTTTTATAAGGGGGTCTTTCCCTCCTTGACTTGGCACTTCTCCTTCCTGCCATCATGTGAAGGAGCTGTTTGCTTCCCCCTTTGCCACCATTTTAAGTCTCCTAGAGCCTCCCCAGCCATGCTGAACTGTGGATCAATTAAACCTCTTTCCTTTACAAATTACCCAGTCTCAGGTATGTCTTTATCAGCGGCCTGAGAACAGACTAAAACTGCTTATCTGTGCATTTTCATGATGAACTGGGCTGTCATTTTCATAGATAAATGACATACTGAACTCCTCGGCTCCAAAGAGAAAGGACATTTTGCTCCTCCAAGCCAAAGGTGCCCCTGAGTGACCAGGTGCCAGGTGGGAATGTGTGGGGGTGGACCTCCCATGATGTGTATTGGCCTTACAGGGAATACCCCCGACCAACAAATTAATTTTAAAAGGCTCATCCAGGAAATACATATGAGACATGACCACTCAGAATTTTGAACCCTCTTGGAGGTGATAGATGTCTGGAGAGAGAAACTGGGACACACAGAGGCAGAAGTGACTCAGTGGTGAAACACTGTGTAGTTCTACCCACAATCAGCACACATCAATCCACCACACACACAAAAAAACCCTAGGCCACAGCTAGCCTCCTTTTAAGAAAAGGACATGAGAAACAAATTATCTAAGAATGAGGAAATACAAGGAGAATGACCCCCTTACGTTTGGGTTTATGGTGCCACTCCATTCAAGTGTTTGTGTAAATGGAAAACGTTTGAGGGCATGCCAGGTTTTCTCCTACTTCAACTGTTTACATTTTATGATTTGTTGCACACATTTTTAAATGATACACAAATTACATCAAGAAAAATTCAGAGCCTAAAAGTTGACCTGCAACTATGGAGTTCCTAAGTTCTCTGTTTCTCTGTGTTCTTTTCTGCGTGCTTTAAATCTGCTGCTACCTTTCCACTGGTGTTGATAAAAACCACTCTTTGGATCCAAATATTTTTGTTTCATTTCATTTTTTGTAAACTGGTGAGTTTGTTTTGATATCTCATGGCTAGGGTTCTCAAGTAAAACCTAAAGAATCTTGTTTGTCTAAGTGTGTATGTGTGTTTAAATGTGTTTACGTGTATGTACATGTATTTTGTTATGTGTTGTGGCCACAAGGTACTAATTTGGCTTAAAAGAAGCATTCAGAAATTGAGGAAATAAGCCCAAATGTCTTTCCATGGCATGTGACTTAAGTAAATCACATTTTATTTTACTAATACAAAGCCAGCTTACCACCACCACCAAAACGTGGCTATATTTGTAATTGTGCACCTATGCATTCAAAGCCTGGAAAGGAGAGTGGAAGTGCATAAGCTGACAGTGATTGTTTCTGGGAAGAGAAGGAGGGAAGAAGAACTTTCACAGTCTGTCACTGGAGTGCCACAGTCCCACTGCTTTATCGTTGAAATCTTTTACGAAAAGAGCACATTCATGTGTAACTCATACGGTAAAAAAACCACAAAAACCTAAAAATGTGATACACATATAACTACAGTATATAGGTGTAAAAGAAAATAAAATCTCAGGAACCCCAAACTCGTTATGTCAAAGGGAGGGTTAAGCCTGGGAACTACGTCATGCAACCCGGCCACTGCCCTTCTCAAGTGGATAGCTGTGATTTCATCACCCTGTGTCACAGCACTGTCCATACACCAGGTTCCCACAAGGACAAAGGGCCTTCTGCCTCTCCGGATGGCCACCTTCGCAAAGTGCTCACAAGGAAATCCTTGCTGGTCCCTAATCTTTCAGGATACTCATTCCTCTGTAAAACAAACATGCTTATTGTAACCTTAGGTCTGCAACCTAACTTTGACTCCTAAAAGTGATTTCTGTTAAATCTCACCCTGGCAATATTAATTACAAGTTTACCTTCCAGGTACAGAACAAGGACAAGATGATCAGCCACTCTTCTGCCTACCCTGATACAGGCTACGTAACTCTTTCCTCCACTCCCTCTGGTCAGAAGTTTGCCTCATCTCATGTAAATTATTGGTTTACCAAGCACTCATCAGAGCCTCACTGCCAAACCCTCCCTTTTTTTCTTCCTGCTTGCTCTCACCTCCTCAACACCCAGTCCCCAAAATCCTATTTAGATGGCGCAGTTGATGCTTCTGTGGCTTGCGTTCTCCTGGGCCCATCCTCGGACCTCTACTGATGGAGACATTTGCCTCAGTCGCTCATTTTTGGTTGAGAAGCTCATTATGTGAATGGAAGCCATTGAACACATGGCTTGAACACACTTCGCTGCCTGCCTGCCCCAAGTTCATGAGCAGGACTGACGACCACCTGCTTGCAGAAGGAGTGGGACAGCAGGAGGAAAGGGAAACATACCACGGGACATATTTTTGAAACAATTTCAAAATTTTACCCAGTGTGTATATATACGTATACACACACACAGAAAATTACAAGGCAGATTACTCACAGCATCATGAGGGAATTTTTGAGTGGGTGGGATTTTTTATAGGAAGGTGTTTTTTTTTGGCTTCTTTGAATATTTTTTTCTTTTTTAGGTTTTTATATTCATAAAAGTTATATTTACTTTTCAAAAGTGTCAACCTTAAACAATGAGATTCTGAAAATATGATTACATATAGCTTGTATTTGAACATGCAGCCTGAGATTGATCACCTAGACAAATGGGGTCAGCCTTTCCAAGTGGAGAAGTTCAGGTTTCACTTATCAGGTGGAGACAGAGAAACTCCAGCAGGATCACCACAGTTTTCACAGGAGACCAGGGGCACACGCCACAGCCATTCAATTGGTTAGGGATCACTGTATTTCAGGGAAGATCGCATTATGACTAAATGAGGAGGGGTAGTGAACTGAGGGGGTCTTACCTCTGGCACCATTTGGTCTTTACTATTCACAGGTAAAAGAGAATAAAAAGGCAGAGTTGCGCTTCATACCATGTGACCTAGGCTGCAAGGCCACATTCCCCTCAAGGCTCAGGATAATTCAAAGTCCCAACAGCTTTCAGTATGAATGACTTAATTTTACAACAGATAATATATGCACATGAATTGAAAATCAAAAAGTACAAAAAGATATCCAGGGAAGCACCCCTCCCACTTCTACCATCTCTCATCTTCCAGCACTCCTTCCAGAAGGCCTTGCGCTATGCCAGTTTTCTCATTTTTCCTCCCAGGGACAGTTTAAGGATCTTTCTACCTATCCTTTTGCTAAATTTATATTTTACTCAAATGCAAGCATATGATAACTGTGATCCTATACTTGCTTTTCCCATATACAATGTCCTGCAGATTGTTCAATGTCCATGCAAAGCTGCCTGTTCTTTTGAACAGCCACCGAGTATTCCGCTACGTGAGTGTGCTGCAGCCTATTGACTCAGGTCCATACTGGACGGGTCTTTAAATCGCCTGCAATCTTTTGCTCTTACAAAACATGCTGCGGGCCATTTTGCGCACATGCAAAAATGCAAATCGGTGGTATGTTTCCCGAAACAAAAATCGTAAGGGTTAACGACACGAACTTTCAATTTTGGAAGACATTTCAACTTGTTCATCCTGGAGAGTAAGTCAGTGTCACTCACAAAAACAATACACGAGGGTGCCTGCTGCCCCCACTCTTGCCAGCAGCGTCATCACCCTTTTGATCTTTGTTAACCTATGAAAAGGGGTACCGGGTTGTAATTTTAATTTGTATTATAAATTAAGTTGGGCCTTCTTTCGCACGTCAAACTCTATTTGCATTCCTTTCCCTGTGCACTGTTTTTTGCCTGCCTTTTCCCGAACCACTGCTCTTCCCACCGTGTGCAAAGGGAGCGCCGGCTCCACGTGCTCCGGAAATCCGCGCTTTGCGAAGGTTTCGAACTTCTCCCCGGCTTGCCTTTGGACTGCGTTCGCTGTGTGTGCACACTACTCTTTTTCTGTAAGGAGAGTGCATTGCTCTGATTTTCAAAATGTCGATGACATTCTGGGAAGGAAGGCTCAGCTAGTGCCCCTCTTTCCACCGCTCAGACCCCTGCTTTTTCGCCCGGGGGGTGGTCCGGCCCCGCGCCCGCCGGGGTCTCGGGCCAATGCCCAGAACCGACTCGGGGGAGGCCGCGCTCTCGCCCCAAGGCGACCAGAAGCCCACGTGCTACGGGAGACATCGGAACCAGCAACGCGGTGCGTTTCCCGCGTTAGATGGGACCCGTTTGCTGGGGACTTCCGGGGCGGGGCCTGTCTGGAGCGGAAGAGCCTGGGCGGCGCTCTGGGACAGGGTGGGGGTGCGGGTCTGCGGCCTTCGGGTCCGGGGCAGCGGCGGCGGTCGCGGGCACGGGGCGGGGCGCGAAGCGGGAGGCGCGCGCCAGGCCGTGGAGTGCGGCGTGAGGCCGGGCCGCGCGGCCATGAACCTGGAGCGGCTGCGGAAGCGCGTTCGGCAGTACCTCGACCAGGTGGGCGGCGCCGGCCCGGGGCGCCGGGAGCGGGGAGCGGGGCGCGGGGCCCAGGCCGCGCTGGGTCGGTTTCCGCGCGTCGTGGGGCTGGAGTGACTGCTGTCGGGCTGTCGGTGGGGAGGGCTGGGCTGGCCCTGGACCTTCCTCTGGGGCCGCTGCTGTCTGCGCCGCACCCCGAGGGGAGCGGTCCCTGCAGCCGGGAGGCACAGCCTGGGCGGTGCAGGCCGCTGGAGCGCAGGGGGCGCCTCACTCGGGTCCGAGCCTCGCTCTGCGCCGAGCGCGGAGGAGGGGCCCAGGAAATACTCGCGACTCGAGGCAAGGTGAAGGACAGTTTTTGGAGGAGAGTTGCAGGGTGGCCTTAGAATTGGGCTAGCTAATAAAACATTTTTGAGAGGTTTAGTTGTAGTTTTTGTTGGGCTGAAGTAAGTGAGTAAAGATGTAAAGAAGCCTGTTCTCTCAGATCAGTACTTTAAAAATTCTGGTTAACCATATCTGTGTTCCCTGCACTACCTTTGAGTGAATAGCAGACAATGTTTAAGGAAAGAAGTGGCTTCCAGAATCAACCGTGTTATTCATGATGTCGTTTGTTTTTTGTCAAAATGCTTGCTCTTTCAGTAAATTGGAAACGAAGGCACAGAAACGCCACGTGTAATGCAGAGTTTTCGGAACTGGGTGCTCAATGACGTGGCCAAATGCTTGCAGTCCATTGGAGGGCTGGTTTTTGTTTACCATAAGTCAGTGAACTCCGTGTTTTCTGATCACTTTTTCTTCGGCACGGGGACGTAGTGAAGAGTATGACAGGCCTGGTTTCCAGCCTCAGAGACACCGGTACTGAGCATATTTGTTACCAGCCTATTGGCATTCCTTCTGCCTTGGGCTGGCAAAGGTGGTCCTGGCTTTCATCCAGGGGAACTGAGGCAGAAACTGTAGAAGACTGAGGACCGAGGAGCGGAACAGGGACTAAAGCCAACCGTAGGTCACTGTGGGTGGCTCTCACTGTCGGCTCCTTCATTTTTGTTAGACTTGGAGGAGGTGAGTTTTTGTTAGAGGAGTTTTGTTAGAGGAAGTGAGTTCTTCCCCATGTTCAGTGAAGCTTAGCTAATGTATATGTGTGTATGTTTTTAAATTTCAGTGTTATTAAAACTGCAACTGTATTATATGAGGTATTTGAGTATAGTGTTCTGTCTATTAAATTTCACTTTGGGATTCATTACCAGCTCATTGAAAGGGTTACATAAATATCAGCACAAGAATTGCTAATAACTAGCCTTTGCTGTTTCAGTTGCATTTCACTTGTATGTACATTTTTATAGTGTATGAGTTTTTTTTAAAAATTACCTTCATGAGTTGCATATACAAAGATATTACAGTAATATTTGTGCCGTTGAACTAAAATTCACCCTACGTGAGCTATAAGATAGAGATGTAAAAAGTTGTCTTGAGATTAGATTTATTATATAGAATTATAATAATATTAGAAATCTGTTTAAGACTTGAAATAACAGGGTACTTTTTTTTTGGTATGCAGCAACAGTATCAAAGTGCTCTATTTTGGGCAGATAAAGTAGCTTCACTCTCTCACGGTAAGTGGCAAAATGCTAATTTTTTTTCTGATTACTCTTAAAAAATGTTTTCTATTTCACCTTGTACCCCGGACCACTTATGTGAATTTTTCCCTGCAGAGGAACCCCAGGACATCTATTGGTTGGCTCAATGTCTTTTCCTGACAGCACAATATCACAGAGCCGCTCATGCGCTTCGGTCACGAAAACTGGACAAGGTAAGTAATTGTATAAACTTTAAAGCTCTTCAGAGCTTTAAAAAAATGTCATTAGTGGCCGAGCGCAGTGGCTCATGTCTGTAATCCCAGCACTTTGGGAGGCCTAGGCGGGTAGATCATGAGGTCAGGGGTTCAAGACCAGCCTGGCCAAGATGGTGAAACCCTGTCTCTACTAAAAATACAAAAATTAGCCAGGCATGATGGCGGACGCCTGTAATTCCAGTTACTCGAGAGGCTGAGGCAGGGAATTGCTTGAACCTGGGAGCCTGGGCGACAGACCAAAACTCTGTCTCAAAAAAAAAGTTTGGTGGCCATGCTTTTAATCCCAGTGCTTTGGGAGGCTGAGGCGGGTGGATCACGAGGTCAAGAGATCGAGACCATCCTGGTCAACATGGTGAAACCCCATCTCTACTAAAAATACAAAAATTAGCTGGGCATGGTGGCGCACACCTGTAGTCCCAGCTACTCGGGAGGCTGAGGCAGAAGAATTGCTTGAACCCAGGAGGCGGAAGTTGCAGTGAGCTGAGATTGCGCCATTACACTCCAGCCTGGGTAACAAGAGTGAAACTCCGTCTCAGGAAAAAAAAAAAAAGTTAATGTCCTATGTGAATATCCCATTTATGTTGAAATTATTTAAATGGATGCAATTTTATTTTTGTTTTTGTTTTTTGGGGGTTTCACTGTGTTACCCAGGCTGGGGTGCAGTGGGATGATCATGGCTCACTGTAGCCTCAGACTCCAGGGTTCAAGAGATCCTTCTGCCTCAGCCTTCTTAGTAGCTGGGACTACAGGTACATGCCACCATACCCATTTAATTTTTAAATTTTAAATTTTTTTGGTAGAGACAAGGTCTCACTATGTTGCCCAGGCTAGTCTTGAACTCCTGGTCTCAAGTGATCCTCCTGCCCTGGTCTCCCAAAGTGCTGGGATTATAGGTGTGAGCCATCACAGTAGGCTCAACTTTTCTTCCACTACAGTCCTCCGCTCTACCAACTGAGCTGTCGAAGGCTCCGCTGGCCCAACTTTTCTTACTGAATGTGAAGGGAAAATGTCTTACACCTAATCTGTATCTTCTTTTTCCCCCATCTTTCATCTAGTCTCTAAATTCTGAAGACTGTTTTCTAAACAGTTCTAAAATCATAGATATTCCTTTTCCTCTCCACTCATACATATCAGGCCTTTAATTTTTTTGTCTATCCTGTTACAGCTTCTCTTCTTGTGTCTTTTCTCCAGTAACAGTTTCTCTTTTCTTACCATCCCTGTGTCCAGTTCATCTTACGAACTGTTACAGGGGTGAGTAGTCTTCATAAAACATGGATGTGATTTTATTCCCACAAAGTCATTCAGTGACTTCCCGTTACCTGCAGGATAAAGTCAGATGCAGCAGTAGGTCTGTGAGGCCCTCCATGATTTCTCTCCAGTTTGTGTCTAATCCACCACCATCAATACTCGGAGCACGTGCGTCAGTCATGTGGAGCTGCGCTGAGCTCCTTGGCCCTGCAGTTAATCACACTTAGAGCTTGGAGTGCTGCCCAGCGTTCCACTCCGCTGCTTGACCAAGTCCTCACTTAGTTGCTCTCCTGCAGATGTTTCCTTCTTCACCTGGCTGCCACCTTCTGTGGCCCCCTTTCATCATGCTTACCCATTAGACTTAGGTCACGTCTCCCCTACTGTAACCTCCTGAGGCAAGGCCTTACTCCTTTTTGAAACCTTGGTGCCTAGTAAACGCTACGTTCATGATAAATATAGTTTAACAAGACTGGAATTTTTTTTTAACTGTAAAAGGAGAAATGAAAATAGCTCTATTTCATGCTTATGGCTTTCTTTGAAAGTGAAGATACATATTATTTTGACCACTTTTTAAACAAATTAATTTCTTTCCTAGTTGTATGAAGCATGTCGTTACCTTGCAGCTAGGTGCCATGTAAGTATGCTCACAATTTAATTTTTGTTTGGTTGAAAGTTTGATGGTGTGAGTGTTAGGCATCCCTCATATATGTGTGAGGTTTTTAGTGATGGAGGTTGGCAGGTTAGTAAAGTATTTCATGAGGAAGTGTTCTTTTCCTTAGTATTGTTTGCTGTAAAATACTAATTCTTCATTTACTAAAAGTTGACATGCATGAAGAAAATTCTACTTTAAACATTTTACATTTAAATAATGGATGTCATACATATTATCAGGACCTAGAAATAGAAATTCCATTTGACCCAGCAATCCCATTACTGGGTATATGTCCAAAGGTTTATAAATTGTTCTACTATAAGGACACATGCACGTTAATGTTCATTGCAGCACTGTTTACAATAGCAAAGACCTGGAAATAACCCAAATGCCCATCGATGATAGACTGGACAGGGAAAATGTGGCACATATACACCATGGAATATTATGCAGCCATAAAAAATGATGAGTTCGTGTCCTTTGTAGGGACATGGATGAACCTGGAAACCATCATTCTCAGCAAACTGACACAAGAGCAGAAAATCAAACACCGCATGTTCTCACTCATAGGCAGGTGTTGAACAATGAGAACACATGGACACAGGGAGGGGACACTACACACTGGGGTCTGTTGGGGGGAAATCGGGGAGGGACAGCAGAGGATGGGGAGTTGGGGAGAGATGGCATGGGGAGAAATGCCAGATATAGGTGATGGGGAGGAAGGCAGCAAATCACACTGCCACGTGTGTACCTATGCAACAATCTTGCATGTTCTTCACATGTACCCCAAAACCTAAAATGCAATTAAAAAAAAAAGAAATCGTGGGTGATGGGTGGCATTTCTGTTTTCCACATAGTATGCTGCAAAAGAGCACCAGCAGGCCCTTGATATTCTTGATATGGAAGAGCCAATCAACAAAAGATTATTTGAAAAATACTTGAAGGATGAAAGTGGCCTCAAAGATCCCTCCAGTGACTGGGAGATGTCACAGTCTTCAGTAAGTAGTACTGTTAAAACACCTTAGTAATGGCAGTGAGAATTACCCTCTTTACATGGCAGAAATGCATTATCTTCTTTAACTTGAGTATTACCATATTGAAACAATGTGGTTGCCATTTTCTTTAATTTGCCCGCCAAAACCAAAAAGGATTCAGAGACATTTCTTAGCCATCAATTGGAAGCTGTAATTCTATCCTCAGATGCCTGCATCTAAAATAGGCTGGCTTAAAATCTTCCCTCTCATATTTGATGCCTTAAGCTACTCCGTAAAAGTGGAATCATTTTTCTCCTTCTTTCTGTGTTGCAGCAGTGTTTTGGACCTACACTAAGAAACCTTGATTAGCTTAGATGTTTCTTTCCAGGAAATGGTTTTGTGTTCCTGTTTGCTTCATAGTACATTGCTGTGTAATTTTGTATATTTCAGTTTTTATACTTCTTATCTCCATGAAATTCCACGTTTCTTGCTGACAGAAATTGTGTAATAATAAGTAACATTTACAGATTATTATTCTGGATTGTTACTCTTTAAAAAGAAAAAAAAACTTACTGAGATATAATTCATATGCCATGCAGTTCACTCATTTAAAGTGTATGGTTCGATGCTTTTTAGTATATTCACAGAGCTTTGCAAACCTCACCATGGTCAATTTTAGGATGTTTTTATTATTCAGAAAGAATCCTGTATCCCTTACCTGACCCACCAATTATCTTCCCACTTTTTTTTTTTTTTTTTTTTTTTTTTTTTTTAGTTGAGACAGGCTCTTTGCTCTGTTGCCTAGGCTGGAGTACAGTGGCACAATCACAGCTGACTGCAGCCTCAACCTGCCAAGTTCCAGTGATTCTCCCATCTCAGCCTTCCAAATAGCTGGGACTATAAGTACATGCCACCACAGTCGGCTACATTTTTTTAAAATGTTTTGTGGAGACAGGGTGTCACTGTGTTGCCCAGGCTGGTCTCAAACTCCTGGGCTCAGGTGATCCTTGCACCTTAGTTTCCCAAAGTGTTGGGATTACTGGCATGAACCACCACACCTAGCCCAGTTATTCTTTATATTTTTGGTAGAACTTTATTACTCTACTTTTCACCTTAGATATTTTTAAGCATAAAAAAAATTACACATTCTAGGTGTGTGTTGCTTTTTTTTCTGGCCACTCATTACTTTATGTGCTAGGAAGCACATTAATTCTTCTGCTAAGAAATGCATTTATGAGAGTGTTTGGTACAGTCATTATTTTTGGGACTTCTTATCCATCAGTGTTTGGTACAATCATTGTTTTGGGGACTTCTTATCCATCAACTTATCTGCTACAAAATGTGTAATTTATTTGTAATGCATTATTTATTTTTTGAAGTTACTTTTTAAAAAAACAACTCATAGGATATTGCTTAGGTCAAAGACTCTCTCATAATTCATTATTTTTTTCCAAAATTTTACTTTACGAATCTTCTTCATCTCCTTAATGATTTTAGCTGCCCGTTGCTGGATCATCTTTAAATTCAGTTGTGTGTTTGAGATCCAGAGTCCGGAATGTATATCAAATTTCCACGTCTTGTTTATGGTAGTCGTGAGATGTCTGTTGAACACCTTACTATGTGCTAGCACCACAGAGATAGTAGTATCTCTAGTCCTCAGAGTTCTATAAGTTAGATAGTGTTTTTACCTTTTTACAGATGAGGAAAGGAAATGGAGGCCAAGAGAGGTTAAATCACTGGTCCAAGGTTATGAGTAAGTGGCAGAGCTAGGGTTTGAACTTAGGTCCATCCTGCCCCAGCAGGCCATTGTGCTGACTGCAGTCACCACTGAGCTGCCTTGCTGCCAGTTTCTGCTCTTTAAGATCCTTTTGAGGAGTGGTTGTCTATCACACTGTCAGTCCTGGAGTTCTATTTTATACACACCCACACACATACACATACACACACTGTTTGCTGTCTGCAAGTCATTGCCCTATTTTGGACAAAACAGATAATGAAGGTAATATCCATGACATGTACTTTTGTTATAAAGGTATGTTGGAACAGAGTGGTTAGAGCCCAGGGAAGATGGATTGAAGAAGCTTTGCTGTGCTTTTTGTGTGTGTGTTTTTATTAATTTATGCCTTGACAGTTGTGATGAACTAAATCCTTTTAAATGCAATAAAACTTGTCAGCATTCTAATACAATTCTCTATCAAAAGTTAAGTTTAAGGACCAGGCATGGTGGCTCATGCCTGTAAACTCAGCACTTTGGGAGGCTGAAGTGGGAGGATCACTTGAGGCCAGGAGTTTGAGACCAGCCTGGGCAACGTAGCAAGATTGTCTCTAGAATATGTTTAAAAAATTAGTTCTTTGTGGTGTTGTGTACCTGTAATTTTGGCTACTCAGGAAGCTGCGGCAGGAGGGTCACTTGAGATCATAAGAGTTCAAGGCTGCAGTGAACTGTGATTGCACCACTGCACTCTAGCCCGGGAGGCAGAGTAACTCGGCCTCTAAGGACAAAAAACGTTAAGTTTAAAACTACTGACTTAATATGTGACTCATCATTTTTCCAACAGATAAAGAGTTCTATTTGTCTTCTCCGTGGGAAAATCTATGATGCTCTAGATAACCGAACCCTGGCTACCTACAGCTACAAAGAAGCTTTGAAGCTTGACGTCTACTGTTTTGAAGCATTTGATCTTTTAACTTCACACCACATGTTGACAGCACAAGAAGGTTTGAAAACTTGGGTGTTTTATGTTTAGGAAAATTAATATTGTTTGGATTTTTTGCTCTGAAATCTTAACAGCAAGCCATGCACAGGTTTAAATAGACCTACTCACTTTCTTAATGTCTCCAAATGTAAAGCACATTGCAGAATGCAGTATTGTACAGTGCCTTGTGCTGCCTGAATCTAGAGATTGTGATATGAAGAGGCCATCTTTTTGAGAAGTGATTGAGGTAGTATAAGCCAGGATTTCAGTATCTCACTCAGTGATTCCCAGCCATGCTGCTCTTTAAATCCTTGGGAAGATTTAGAAACATCCATGTCCAGTGCCCAACTCCAGAGCAGTTCAGTCGGAGTCTCAGGGTGAGACCCTATCATCTGATGATTTAAAGCTCCCACATGATCCTGATGTACCACAGGCACTGAAAATCGGAGTCCAAGTACGTTGGCAGTGATGTGAGGTGGTAAACAAGAGAAACAGAAAATAGAGTGGTTGAATTAGTGGGGTTCTAACATATTTTAGCCTAGTTCAGTGGTTCTCAATGAGGTAATTTTGCCCCCGCCCCAGGGAACATCTGGCACTGTCTGGAGACTGTTTCTTACAGCTCCGGGGCAGGGAGGGAGATTGAGAGGTTGCTGCTGGTATTTAGTGGCTACCGGCCAGAGGTCCTGCTTAGTACCGGCAATGCGCAGGCTCCCCTCTTCCCAGCAGAGCAAGCTCCACACAGTGTCAGGAGTGTGGAGGCTGGTGACAAGAGCCACCTGGGGAACCTCCTGGTCTCAACCCTGAAAGAGCAGCCTCCAACCACCAGATGATTCCCATCTCCAGGCCTGGAACCACTGTGTCAGCTTCTGTAGCACATTTTGATATCCTTATGTTCTGAATTTAATTTACTTAGACCAAGAACTATAGAATAATTTTAGTTGTTGGCTTTTTCCCTCTATAAATATTATGAGGATATTCTTTCTTTTCTCACCGTTTTTAAGAAAAAGAACTTCTTGAATCGCTACCTCTTAGCAAGCTCTGTAATGAAGAACAGGAATTGCTGCGTTTTCTATTTGAGAACAAATTAAAAAAAGTAAGTAAAACCAAAGAATTAGCATTTGCTTTATATAAATATCCTATTTTTCCATTAAATTTGGCATCTAGTCTTGTATTAAATTTTCGAAAATAAAATTTTCATAAATTTAGCACATTTTTGAGAATAGAGCATTTAAAATACATGCAATTCCAAAAAAAAGCTTCCAAAAATACCTATCTTCTCTGAAAGACTCCTTATACTAAAAGATTGAATTATCAAGTAAATGGAATGGTGTTGCATGAAAATGAAGATCTTTTTGTTATAGTTTCTAAGTGTTTACTTTGGGAAATATGCCCACTATGGAATTCTGTGATAAAATTGAGAAGAGAATTACACTTACTAAGAGGAGTACTTATACAACCTAAAATTAAAAGTTTTCAGAGGCTCACATTTATTCTTGTCAGTGTTTTAACCACTTGGGTCAAACACAAATTGAATCCGCATTTTATTTTGTTTTTGTTCATTGTGTTCATGTTTAAATTTCTCTGTGTTTCAGTATAATAAGCCTAGTGAAACGGTCATCCCTGAGTCTGTAAATGGCTTGCAAGAGAATCTGGATGTGGTAGTGTCTTTAGCTGAGAGACATTATTATAACTGTGATTTTAAAATGTGCTACAAGCTTACTTCTGTGTAAGTATATCCATCCATTTTTATGTAGGAACATGGGATCAATGTGCCGTGCTTAGTAGCTAAGCCATCCCCGACACACACCAGTTTTCCAGGGTACATGATTTAAACTTTAGCTAAATTACATATACTATTTTTTGTAGATCTTTTGGGAAAATGCTTGACATTACAAAAAATTTAATTGACAAATATATGTAATCTTTATTAGGTTGGTGCAAATAAAGGTTGCTGCTGGTATCTAGTGGCTACCAGCCAGAGGTCCTGCTTAGCACTGGCAATTTTGTAAAATATTACAAAATAATTGTTGCAAACTGCAGTTATTTTTGTACCAACCTAATAGTATTTCCTATTGGTTTTGATTCTTTTAAATAATTGGACTACTTATTTTATTTATAACAATTCTGTTGACTTAAAGTAAATGTATGTGATAATGTTTGTTTGTATTCCTTTCAAATAAACCAGAATTTTTTTTCTTTCATTTGTAACTTAATTATGGCCTTAACTGAATCAAACTGAAGATAATGGAGTGAAGAAAGTAAAAAAGTGTTATAACCTGCAGCATCATATGTGATGCTGTGATGACTGTCTACACATAGCTGATCATCATGAGTGCTGTCATCTACTGTTTTGGGGATAGTAATGTGTCGCTTTAACTTTCAGAGTGATGGAGAAAGATCCTTTCCATGCAAGTTGTTTACCTGTACATATAGGGACACTTGTAGAGCTGAATAAAGCCAATGGTAAGAACTTTTTTTTAATTAAAGTGATTCTTCGACATGAAACAAATTTTTTCTGTAACTTGAAGTTTTGTCTCCAAAATTATGGATAGCTGAGATTGCAGGTAACAACATAATGGACCCCTACTATAAAAGTAATAACTGGGGAGGAAATGTTTACGAAAGTAGCAAACGGCCCGTTTGTTTTGCCATCAGAACAATTAGTTCTTTATCATGCTTCCTGCTATCTTTTCTCAAATATATCTTTCAAGGTTTGTTAGCTTTAAATTGTTGGGTGTCAGTTCTGCCTTTTTCTCTCTCTTTTTTTTTTTTTTTTTTTTTTTTAATAAATTCCATTGGAAATCTGATATGGTAAGAGCCAATAACTATTTAGAAATTGGAGGGGAGCAGATTGTTTGCTCATGTTTTCTATATTGTACATTTGACATTTAGCTGTGTTTGGGGCTGCATTTGTCCTTAAGTTTTTCTAAACTGAATGGAGAGCTCTGTCAGGAAGGAAAAACCCTTGAACACTGCATTCCAAAGCTGCTCAGAGTATGGTCCGGGGACCAGCAGCATCGCATTTGTGGAAGCTGGTTGGAAATGCAGCATCTCTAGCTGCCTGGTCTACTGAATCCAAGTCTGCATGTAGGAATTGTATTTATTTGTGTTCCTTTCAAAGTAGCCACAATTTTTTTCTTTCATTTGTAACTTAATTATGGCCTTAACTGAATCTTGGAATGCCAGGATTTTCACATTCCTCAAGATTAAATAGTATCACTGATATGATAAACTTGAAAGTTTGTTCAACCAAATTGATTGTGGGTGGTTATCATGGTCCATAATGGCCCCTTGGTGTGAAAGGCATGAGTGTCTGAGAGAGGTGAGGTGCTTTGCTGTGTCCTCTGCAGTATTCAGGAGGCACTTTGGTAGGGAGGTGTCTAGTCCCACCTTGCCCACTGTGTGTCCTTCATCTAACTCCAGTTAGAGAGTTAATTTTGTATCTAGAAGGAAAGACAAATACAAAATCATTGCTGTAAGAACAGAATTCTATGATTGTGAAGAGTTGTAATGAAGTAATATTTTAAATTACATGTGATATGGACAGTTATTCTTTTTCTGTTTTTTCCTGAACAGAACTTTTCTATCTTTCTCATAAACTGGTGGATTTATATCCTAGTAATCCTGTAAGTAATATAACTTTTAGTCTTAGTTTTTTTTTTTACCTGAACTTTAAGAAAATGCTTAACTTATATTTAGACAATAGCTTAACTTCAAGTAATGACATTTTATTTGAAGTGTTGGAGCAGAATCTCCTAGTGTTTAACGTACTTAGAAAGCAGCATTAACTTTTCAACCCATGAAGGTATTTTTTTATTATACCAAAGCAATAACTTTAAAACTCTTTTTTTTTTCTGATTATAGAGATTACATATGCTTATTTTTAAATACTTAGCACACAGCAATATAAAATACCATGACCGTCACACCTCCCTCTCATAAGAAATGCTGATAATTGGTGGCTTTTTCACATTGTACACGTAAGACAACTTACTGAATTGTGTACTGATTCCAAATTGTCATGGATTGGAATGGAGAACCAGGGATGGAAAATGGAATCAGGGACTGCATTGTTAAAGACAGAATCAGCAATCAGGGTGTAAGACTCAGACAAGACAAGAATTTGCACCCTAGCCCAGTGAGAAACCAGTGCAAGAGGAAACAAGCTAACTGACTCAGAACTGGGTCAGAGAGCAAAGAAGAGCCAGGATCCAGATGGGGGAGATGAGCAGGGCAGAGGAGTCAGGACTCGTGGGCTGGTTTTTGAAACAGGGACTCCTCAGGGGCCTTGTCTTTTATGGATGCCTCCTTGAGAAAGAGCCATGGAGTGTCTACTCTCTTCTCATCTTGGACCTTAGTAGATAGACTGTTAGAAAAATGTCTAACTTGGCCGGGCGCGGTGGCTCAAGCCTGTAATCCCAGCACTTTGGGAGGCCGAGGCGGGTGGATCACGAGGTCAAGAGATCGAGACCATCCTGGTCAGCATGGTGAAACCCCGTCTCTACTAAAAATACAAAAAATTAGCTGGGCATGGTGGTGTGTGCCTGTAATCCCAGCTACTCAGGAGGCTGAGGCAGGAGAATTGCCTGAACCCAGGAGGCGGAGGTTGCGGTGAGCCGAGATCGCGCCATTGCACTCCAGCCTGGGTAACAAGAGCGAAACTCCGTCTCAAAAAAAAAAAAAAAAAAAAAAAATGTCTGACTTGAACTAGAAAATGTGATAAGGAACATCTAGTATACCTGCTGTCTACTCTAATTTGTTACAGATTCCAATTAGAGATTCCAATTCCAATCTTTGGTTATGGTAAATTTTGAACTTTTTAGGTGTCTTGGTTTGCAGTGGGCTGTTACTATCTCATGGTTGGTCATAAAAATGAACATGCCAGAAGATATCTCAGGTATGAATTTATTTTCCTCCTCCCTCTGTAGTTGACCTACAGAATTGATGTCTTGCTCATAAGCTTTCAGATAGTAATGAGTGAGTACTTTAAAAGCAATGTGAAAGAATAAATGTTTCCTTCCTTTCTTCTGTCCTTTTTCTTTTTCTTTTCTCTCTGTCTCTTTCTCTTTTCTTCTCTTTTCTTTTTTTGACAGGTTCTCACTCTTGCTCAGACTAGAGTGTATTGGTGCAATAATAGCTCACTGCAACCTTGAACTCAAGCGATCCTCTTGCCTCAGCCTCCCAAGTAGTTGGGACTACAGGTGCCACCAGCCTAGATTAAAAAAATTTTTTTTGATAGGGGCAAATCTGTCTTGCCTAGGCTGATCTTGAACTCCTGGCCTCATGCAGTCCTCCTGCCTCAGTCTCCCAAAGTGTTGGGATTACGGGCATGAGCCAACATGTCTGGCTGAATAGATGTTTTTTTCAAGAGGTTTGTTCTTTATAAGATGCTACAGGGAGAGAGAGAAAAAAAGAATAAGTGATGTAGGCTCTCTTCTCAAGGAACTTACATATTTTATGTATAAATGAGAATAAATGGCTGGGTGTGGTGGCTCACACCTGCAATCCCAGCACTTTGGGAGGCCCAGGCAGGTGGATCCCCTGAGGTCAAGAGTTTGAGACTAGCCTGGCCAACATGGTGAAACTCTGTCTCTACTAAAAAATACAAAAAAAATTGGCAGATGTGGTTGTGGGCATCTGTAATCCCAGCTACTCGGGAGAATGAGACAGGAGAATCGCTTGAACCTGGAAGGCGGAGTTGCAATGAGCCAAGATTACACCATTGCCCTCCAGCCTGGGCAACAAGAGCAAAACTCCATCTCATTCATTCATTCATTCATTGATAAATGAGAATACATATGAAACAATAGAGAATAATATAGTTTGACAGTTTCTCTTTTTTATTTATAGATGTCCTGTTAACCTTTTACTTTTAGGATTTCTTTTATTAATAGTTGTGAAATTACACAAAACTTTATGTAAAATTGGGGTCATTAAATGTGACTATCAAACAATTCTTAGCAGGGTGAACTGGTTCATGTAATGATCTGCTGCAGTTTTAACTTAAAGCCATGCAGCCTAGTGAAGCTATGTAACCAGTATTATTAAAGTATAGAAAAATGTGGTCATATGAAAAATTAATTAAACTCTGTAAATGTTCTAATTTCTGTGATTTCTTCTGTACAAACAAAACAGTTTATCTCTAAAAGAAAGAGAATAAACTTTGGAGTCAAATTTCAATTCTAATTAAGTTTTGTGACTTATCAACTGAAATTCCTTGGGAAAGTTAATTTCTCTTACTCTTTCTTTAAAAATGGGGATGTCATACTTATATACCAGGATCGTTAGGAAAACTGATGCCACAAAAGTACCCTGTATTAGGAAGATACTAGAATGTTCTCTGGTATTGTAAAAGTTCTCTTGAACTGTGCTTCTTTGGTTTAGGGTGTGATTCAGTGATGGACTCTTATCAATGGTCCCCATCCTGTTTGGCACCAGAGTCTGTTTTGTGGAAGACCCCCGGGGTGAGGGGGCTGGTTTCGTGATGATTCAAGTGCATTACCTTTATTGTGTACTTTATTTCTATTATGATTATGTTGTAATATATAATGAAATAATTATACACTCACCATACTGAAGAATCAGTGGGATCCCTGAGCTTGTTTTCCTGCAACTAGATGGTCCCATCAGGGAGTGGTGGGAGACGGTGACTGGTCATCAGGCATTAGATTCTCATAAGGAGTGCACCAGTAGATCCCTCATGTGTGCAGTTCACAGCAAGATTTGCACACTTATGAGAACCTAATATCCCCTCTGATCTGTCAGGAGGCAGAGTTCAGGCGGTAATGCAAGTGAAGGATAGTGGCTGTAAATACAGATTAAGCTTTTGTTTTTTAAATGGCAAGTTCTTTCTTGACACAGAAGCTTTAGCTGGCCGGCCACTCACCTCCTTTCCTGCTGTGTTGCCTGGTTCCTAACAGGGGAAGGACTGATAGCAGTCCATGGCCCCAGGGTTGGGGACCCCCGCTCCACATGAAACAGGGAACACTTGGGTAAAAGACAACTTAAAATATAAGGAAGTGGGGTATCACCCCGTATGTTTTTCATATTTTGTGATATGTTCTCTTTATTCCTTGTGGATTAATTATACAGTGTGTTCCCTAACCCTAACCAGGGTACATCTGTTTACCACCATCTATAGGATACTGCGTAATCTCAGACCTCAATGTACCTGTCTTTAAAATATAAATGAATTTATCTTGCAAGTTATTAGGATGAGAGGATGTATCTACTAAGTTACAAAATGAAGCTCCAGGGTTAAGTAATTTCTGTAAGTTCTATTTAGAGTGCTAATGGGTTTTGCTACAGTACATAAAAGGCTGTGGACCTCTCCTAAAACTTCTTAAAATTTTGCTATACTATTAAACATAGTTTTAGTTCAAATGAATTAATACAGATGTTACATTAGTGTTTAATATGTTGACAGTTCATTTATTTACTAAATGTTAATGTTTTTGAGGCCATCTGCTTATATGAAATTAACAATTTAAGAATAAGTATTGGCTGAGCACAGTGGTTCATGCCTGTAATCCTAGTGACTCAAGAGGCCGAGGCAGAACGATCACTTGAAGCTGCAGTGAGCTATGATCATACCACTGCATTCCAGCCTCCAGCAACAGAGCAAGACCCTATCTCTAAAAATAAATAAGAATAAATAGGCTAGGCACAGTGGCTGATGCCTGTTAATCCCAGCACTTTGGGAGGCCGAGACCAATGGATCACCTGAGTCAGGAGTGAGACCAGCCTGACCAACATGGTGAAATCCCATCTCTACTACAAATACAAAATTAGATGGGTATGGTGGCAGGTGCCTGTAATCCCAGCTACTCAGGAGGCTGAGGCAGGAGAATCGCTTGATCCCAGGAGATGGAGGCTGCAGTGAACTGAGATCGCACCACTGCACTCCAGCCTAGACGACAGAGTAAGACTCCATCTCAAAAAGAAAACAAAAAGAATAAATATTATGTTACTTAAATTAACTCTTTTGTTTTAGCAAAGCCACAACACTTGAGAAAACCTACGGACCTGCATGGATAGCCTATGGACATTCATTTGCAGTGGAGAGTGAGCATGACCAAGCGATGGCTGCCTACTTCACAGCAGCACAGCTGATGAAAGGGTACGGCAGAGCAAACTCATCAAACTCCATGAAGGATGTTTTTGCTAATAGAAATGAAATTTCTATTATTATTACTGCTATTTGGTTGCTAAACTAAACAAAAATGTTTTACTTGCCTTTTATCTAGTTGCTTGTGATTGTAAAATAACTATGAAAGTGGAGGGGGACGGAAGCTAGTGTAGTGAATTTGCCTAGCAGTTGATTTAAACCAGTGCAAGAAGGATATTCGAATTTAGGCCAAAGGAAGAGAGGAGTTATGGAAGCCCTTCTTCACATGCCCATGCAAGAATGAAAATATTCATGAGCAAAATTATTATATCTTATCTATTACCAAAAGGTATTTGATGTGGCTTAGTGGTAAGTGCAGGACTATAGTGCCAATATTCTAGATTTCTATCAATATTAAATGTATTGATATTATGAGTATAGAGTATTGCTATTCACATTGACTCTTGGTCTCACCATCAGTTACACATTGCAGGGTTCTTTTGTGTGGACTGCTTCTGTTGACCAATGACTGTCCCTGCCTGGAGAGGTGGTGGCAGTGCCGTGGTCCAGAGGCCTGGTCTAGAGTCACACTGCCCGGACTCACTTCCTGGCTCGTCCACTCCCAGCCACGTGATATTGGGCAAGTTCTTTAGCCTCCTGAGAAATAGGAATAATAGCAAAACTTACTGGCTTATTGTGAGAAGTAATTGAGATAATACCAGTTAAAAACTTTGAAGAGTAACAAATGAACACATGCAAATGAACAACAGATACATAAAAAATGAAAGAAAAAAAAAAACAAAAGTTTTGAAGAGTATCTTACACATAGAAAGCACTCAATAAAAGTTAGCTACCATTGTTTATTTACTTGTAGTATACACAGGTTCATATATTTATCTATGTTAAATTTCATCCTGTTAGGTTTGATCTCTTTGCAAACTATTAGACTCTTTTTGAGACTCAGTTCTGCATCCAAATTATTATCGACCCCAATCAATAGTCGTATTAAATTTGGTAAGTATGAGTTTTATATCTAATCATCCAAGTAAACATTGTGAAGGACATAGCTGTATTAATCAGTAGGGCTGCCATAACAAAACACCACAGACTGGGCGACTTAAAGGACAGAAATTTATTTTCTCATAATTCTGGAGGTTGAGAAGTCCAAGATCAGGGTGCTGGCCAGTGCAGTTCCTGTTGAGGGCTCTCTTCCTGGTTTGTATATAGCTGCCTTCTTGCTGTGTCCTCACATGGCAGAGAGCGAGCTCTGGTGTCTCTCCTATTATAAGAACCCGACTCTATGGCTTCACCTTTATTATCTCTTCATAGGCCGGCCCTATCTCCAAGTACAGGCACAGTAGGGGTTAGGGCTTTAATGTATGAATTCAGGGGGCAGAGGGTACACAGACGTTCAGTCCATGGCACTAACATATTACTAGAAACAGCCTTTGAGGTTACAGTTGCACATCCAGTTCTGGATCCACCTAAATGGTCCAGGTCTCTCCACCCTGTTCACCAAGATGGGTGAGACCTTTGCCAGTGCTCTTCTGAAGCTCAGCTCTAGTATCTGCATATTTCCCCTGTATCAATCTGATAATTTGTTACCAAAAAAACTCACTAATTCCCTATAGGTTGGTTTTTATGAGCACATGCTACAGTCTGGTCATTTTTATTTGATATTTTGGGTGCTCAGAAACAGAATAGTGATTAGTTTCTAGCTGGGAATCAGAATCAATGATAATTAATGACACAATACCTTCAGTGTTTCCCAGTCTAACAAACTTTGTCATTAAAGTCTCACATTCAGCTAGGTGTGGTGGCTCACACCTCTAATCTCAGCACTTTGGGAGGCTGAGGCGGGAGGATTGCTTAAGGCCAGAAGTTTGATAGCAATCCGGGCCACATAGTGAGACCTTATCTTTATAAAAAATTTCTTTTAATTAACTGAGTTTGAAGGCATCTGCCTATAAACCCAGCTATCCATGAGACTGAGGCAGGATGATCACTGTGCCACTACAATCCGGCTTGGGTGACCAGTTGAAATACTGTCTCAAAAAACCAAAAAAACTCATGTTAGCTCATCAAGATAAGCATTACTTTTCTTTCAAGTTTACTTAGTTGTCAGGGCAGCTTTGCATTTTCTTGTCTGTGTTTGATAAATGTTTCAAATTGGATGAATATTTTTACATTTCCTTGATGATTTCTTTTTTGAGTCATTGGTTATTTAACAGTATGTTGACATTTAACTTCTACATATTTATTATGAATTTCCCAAATTTCTTTATTCTTTTTTTTTTTTTTTCTTTTTCTCAATAGAGTGTTGCTCTGTCACCCAGGCTGGAGTGCATTGGTGCAATCTTGGCTCACTGCAAGCTCTGCCTCCCAGGTTTAAGCAATTCTCCTGCCTCAGCCTCCTGAGTAGCTGGGATTACAGGTACCTGCCACCACGCCCAGCTAATTTTTGTATTTTTAGTAGAGATGGGATTTCACCATATTGGCCAGGCTGGTCTCAAACTCCTGACCTTGTGATCCATCTGCCTCGGCCTCCCAAAGTGCTGGGATTAGAGGCATGAGCCACTGCGCCCAGCCTCTTTTGTTGTTTTTTAACTTAATTCCATTGTAGTTGGAGAAGATACTTCCTGTGATTTTAATCCTTTTAAATTTATTGAGGTTGGCTTGGCATGGTAGATTACACCTGTAATCCCAGCACTTTGGGAGGCTAAGGCGGGTGGATCACTTGAGGTTAAGAGTTCGAGACCAGCCTGGCCAATATGGCAAAACCCCGTCTCTACTAAAAATACAAAAATTAGCCGGGTGTGGTGGCTCACATCTGTAGTTCCAGTTACTCGGGAGGCTAAGGCAGGAGAATTGCTTGAACCTGGAAGGTGGAGATTGCAGTGAGTGGAGATCACGTCACTGTACTCCAGCCTGGGTGACAGATAGAGACCCCATCTCAAAAAAAAAAAAAAAAAAAAATTATTGAGACTTTTTATGAGCTATTCTAGAGATTGTTCCAGATGTATTTGAGAATTCTCTTGTTGGATGGAGTGTTCCATAGATACTGGTGACATCTAGTTTTTACAGTGATGTTGAAGTCTTCTGTTTCCTCGTTGATCTTCTACATATTCTCTCCATTATGGCAAGTGAGGTATTGAAGTCTCCAAATATTATTGTTGAATTGTCTATTTCTGCCTCCAATTCTGGCATTTTATACTTCATATATTCTGAGTCTCTGTTGTTAGCTGCGTATAAGTGTTATATTTTCTTTATGGATTGAGTCCTTTATCATTATAAAATGTCGCTAATTAACATACATTTTTCATAAAGTCTGTTTTATCTGTTTTATCCTATAGTATAGGCACACCAGCTCTCTTTTGTTACTGATTATATGGTATGTCTTTTTTCATCCTTTTAATTTCAACCTGTATTTTGAATCTAAATCATGTCTCTTGTTGACAACATAGATCAAGTTTTTAAAACCATTCTGCCAGTTGTTAACCTTTGGAATTTTATTCCATTTGTTTAATATAATTACTAACAAAATAGGATTTATGTCTGGCATTTTGTTCTTTATATTCTGTATGTCACGTCTTTTTTTGTTCCTGTATTTCTCATTACTGCCTTATTTTTTTGTGTTGAATAAATATTTTATAATGTCCCATTTTAATCCCCTTTTTAAAATTATACTGTATTTTTAAAGTTATTTTCTTAGATTGGTTATCTAGAGGATTATAATTAGCACCACGATTTAAAACAACCTAGTTTGAATTACTACCTTTTAATACCAATTTAATTTTAATAGTATACCAAAACCAGGCCAGGCGCAGTGGTTCACGCCTGTAATCCCAGCACTCTGAGAGGCTGAGGTGTGTGGATCACTTGAGGTTGGGAGTTTGAGACCAGCCTGACCAACATGGAAGAAACCCTGTCTCTACTAAAAATACAAAATTAGCTGGGCGTGGTGGTGCATGCCTGTAATGCCAGCTACTCAGGAGGCTGAGGCAAGAGAATCTCTTGAACCCGGAAGGCACAGGTTGCGGTGAGACGAGATCACGTGATTGCACCCCAGCCTGGGCAACAAGAGCGAAACTCTGTCTCAAAAAAGAGAAATAGTATACCAAAACCTTACTCCAACATAGGTCAGTTTCCTCTTGCCACCTTTGTGCTTTTATTGTCATACAAATTATATCTTAAACATTATAAGTCCATCAGCACAGGTCTTTGATTATTGCTTATTCAATTGTCTTTTAAATCAGATAGAAGAGTTAAAAACAAAAACACATTTTATACTGCCTCATAATTACCAATATAGCTATTTTTATCAGACTCTCATTTCTTCATGTTGTAAACCAAAAGTAAAATTTGAAGTCCCCCACCCCCACCCCACCCATCTGAATGGGCTTCCTCCTCTAGGCCAGGGCCCTCAAAATGTAACCTGAAAGACTGGTTCAGGCCACAATGGGAAGTGGGGTCAGATGGGCCTCAGTTTCACCTGAAAGACTGGTTCAGGCCACGATGGCAAGTGGGGGTCAGTCGGGCGTCATTGTGCCCTCCAGCATTCACATCAACACAGACCTTAAGTCTGATAAGAAACATCGTCTATCCTCTCTGAAGCCTGGTACCTGGAGGCTTCATCTGCGTAAAATTGGGTCTCTACAACCTCTTATAACCCAGACATTGCTTACTGTTGATAATAACTTTTTTTTTTTTAATGTATATATATTTTATTGCACTTTAGGTTCTGGGGTACATGTGAAGAACATGCAGGCTTGTTGCATACGTACATACATGGCAATGTGGTTTGCTGCCTCCATCCCCATCACCTATATCTGGCATTTCTTCCCATGTTATCCCTCCCCAACTTCCTACCCCCCACTGTCCCTCCCCTAGTGCCCCCCAACAGACCTCAGTGTGTGATGCTCCCCTCCCTGTGTCCATGTGTTCTCCTTGTTCAACACCCGCCTGTGAGAGAACATACGGTGTTTGATTTTCTGTTCTTGTGTCAGTTTGCTGAGAATGATGGTTTTCAGGTTCATCCATGTCCCTACAAAGGACACGAACTCATTGTTTTTTATGGCTGCATAGTATTCTATGGTGTATATGTGCCACATTTTCCTTGTCCAGTATATCATCGATGGGCATTTGGGTTGGTTCCAAGTCTTTGCCATTGTAAACAGTGCCACAACGAACATACGTGTCCATGTGTCTTTATAATAGAACAATAATCCTTTGGATATACCCAGTAATGGGATTGCTGGGTCAAATGGAATTTCTATTTCTAGGTCCTTGAGGAAGCGCCACACTGTCTTCCACAATGGCTGAACTAATTTACACTCCCACCAACAGTGTAAAGTGTTCCTGTTTCTCCACATCTTCTCCAGCATCTGTTGTCCAGATTTTTTAATGATTGCCATTCTAACTGGCGTGAGATGGTATCTCAATTTAGTTTTGATTTGCATTTCTCTAATGACCAATGATGATCATATATGTCTTCTTTTGAAAAGTGTTCATATCTTTCGCCCACTTTTGAATGGGTTTGTTTTTTTCTTGTAAATCTGTTTTAGTTCTTTGTAGATTCTGGATATAAGTCCTTTGTCAGATGGGTAGATTGCAAAAATTTTTTCCCATTGTATTGCTTGCTGGTTCACTCTAAAGATTGTTTCTTTTGCTGTGCAGAAGCTCTGGAGTTTAATTAGATCCCATTTGTCTATTTTGGCTTTTGTTGCCAATGCTTTTGGTGTTTTAGTCATGAAGTCCTTGCCTATGCCTATGTTCTGAATGGTTTTGCCTAGGTTTTCTTCCAGAGTTTTTATGGTGTTAGGTCTTATGTTTAAGTCTTTAATCCATCTGGAGTTAATTTTAGTGTAAGGTGTCAGGAAGGAGTCCAGTTTCTGCTTTCTGCACATGGCTAGCCAGTTTTCCCAACACCATTTATTAAACAGGGAATCCTTTCCTCATTGCTTTTGTCAGGTTTGTCAAAGATCAGATGGTTATAGATGTGTGGTGTTGCCTCAGAGGCCTCTGTTCTGTTCCATTGGTCCATATCTCTGTTTTGGTACCAGTACCATGCTGTTTTGATTACTGTAGCCGTGTAGTATAGTTTGCAGTCAGGTAGCATGATGCCTCCAGCTTTGTTCTTTTTGCTTAGAATTCACTTGGCTATGCAGGCTCTCTTTTGGTTCCATATGAAGTTTAAGGTGGTTTTTTCCAGTTCTGTGAAGAGGGTCATAGGTAGCTTGATGGGGATAGCGTTGAATCTATAAATTACTTTGGGAAGTATGGCCATTTTCACAATATTGATTCTTCCTAACCATGAGCATGGAATGTTTTTCCATCTGTTTGTGTCCTCTCTTATTTCCTTGAGCAGTGGTTTGTAGTTCTCCTTGAAGAGGTCCTTTACATCCTTTGTTAGTTGTATTCTTACAAAGGTATTTTATTCTCCTTGTAGCAGTTGTGAGTGGCAGTTCGTTCTTGATTTGGCTCTCTTTAAGTCTGTTATTGGTGTATAGGAATGCTTGTGATTTTTGCATATTGATTTTGTATCCTGAGACTTTGCTGAAGTTGCTTATCAGTTTAAGGAGATTCTGGGCTGAGACGATGGGGTCTTCTAAATATACAATCATGTCATCTGCAAATAGAGACAATTTGACTTCCTTCTTTCCTAATAGAATACCCTTTATTTCTTTTCCTTGCCTGATTGCTGTGGGTAGAACTTCCAATACTATATTGAATAGGAGTGATGAGAGAGGGCATCCTTGTCTAGTGCCAGATTTCAAAGGGAATGCTTCCAGTTTTTGCCCATTCAGTATGATATTAGCTGTGGGTTTGTCTTAAATAGCTTTTATTGTTTTGAGATGCGTTCCATCGATACCTGGTTTATTGAGCGTTTTCAGCATAAAGGGCTGTTGAAATTTGTTGAAGGCCTTCTCTGCATCTATTGAGATAATCATGTGATTTTTATCTTTGGTTCTGTTTATGTGGTGAATTACGTTTATAGACTTGCGTATATTGAACCAGCCTTGCATCCCTGGGATGAAGCCTACTTGATCATGGTGGATAAGCTTTTTGATGTGCTGTTGCAGTCGGTTTGCCAGTATTTTATTGAAAATTTTGGCATCTATGTTCATCATGGATATTAGCCTGAAGTTTTCTTGTTGAGTCTCTGCTGGGTTTTTGTATCAGGATGATGTTGGTCTCATAAAATGATTTGGGAAGGATTCCCTCTTTTTGGATTGTTTGGAATAGTTTCAGAAGGAATGGTACCAGCTCCTCTTTGTATATCTGGTAAAATTCGTCTGTGAACCCATCTGGACCTGGATTTTTTTTGGTTGGTAGGCTATTAATTGCTGCCTCAAGTTCAGCCCTTGTTATTGGTCTATTCAGGGTTTCAACTTCTTCCTGGTTTAGGCTTGGGAGGATGCAAGTGTCCAGGAATTTATCAACTTCTTCCAGGTTTACTGGTTTGTGTGCATAGAGTTGTTTGTAGTAATCTCTGTTGGTGGTTTGTATTTCTGTGGAATCTGTGGTGATATCCCCTTTATCATTTTTTATTGCATCTGTCTGATTCTTCTCCCTTTTCTTTTTTATTAATCTGGCTAGTGGTCTGTTTATTTTGTTTCAAAAAACCAGCTCCTGGATTTATTGATTTTTTTGAAGGGTTTTTTTGTGTCTCTATCTCCTTCAGTTCTGCTCTGATCTTAGTTTTTTCTTGTCTTCTGCTAGGTTTTGAGTTTTTTCGATCTTGCTCCTCTAGTTCTTTCAATTTTGGTGATAGTATGTCGATTTTAGATCTTTCTTTGCTTCTCATGTGGGCATTTATTGCTATAAATTTTCCTCTAGACACTGCTTTAAATGTGTCCCAGAGATTCTGGTACATTTTGTCTTCCTTCTCGTTGGTTTCGAAGAACATCTTTATTTCTGCCTTCATTTCACTGTTTATCCAGTCAGCATTCAAGAGCCAGTTGTTCAGTTTCCATGAAGTTGTGTGGTTCTGAGTGAGTTTCTTAATCCTGAGTTCTAATTTGATTGCACTGTGGTCTGAGAGACAGTTTGTTATGATTTCCATTCTTTTGCATTTGCTAAGGAGTGATTTACTTCCAATTATGTGGTCAGTTTTAGAGTAGGTGTGATGTGGTGCTGAGAAGAATGTATATTCTGTGGATTTGGGGTGGAGAGTTCTGTGAATGTCTATTAGGTTTGCTTGGTCCAGGTCTGAGTTCAAGTCCTGGATATCCTTGTTAATTTTATGTCTTGTTGATCTGTCTAATATTGACAGTGGAGTATTAAAGTCTCCCACTATTACCGTGTGGAAGTCTAAGTCTCTTTGTAGGTCATTAAGAACTTGCTTTATATGTCTGGGTGCTCCTGTATTGGGCGCATATATTTTTAGGATCGTTAGCTCTTCTTGTTGCATTGATCCTTTTACCATTATGTAATGTCCTTCTTTGTCTCTTTTGATTTTTGTTGCTTTAAAGTTTAATTTATCAGAGATGAGAATTGCAACTCCTGCTTTTTTTTGCTCTCCATTTGCTTGGTAAATCTTCCTCCATCCCTTTATTTTGAGCCTTTGTGTATCCTTGCATGTGAGATGGGTTTCCTGGATACAGCACACTGATGGGTTTTGGCTTTTTATCCAATTTACCAGTCTGTGTCTTTTGATTGGGGCATTTAGCCCATTTACATTTAGGGTTAATATTGTTATATGTGAATTTGATCCTGCCATTTTGACGCATGCTGGTTGTTTTGCCCATTAGTTGATGCAGATTCTTCATCATGTCGATGCTCTTTACCATTTGATACGTTTTTGGAGTGGCAGGTACTGGTTGTTCCTTTCTATGTTTAGTGCTTCTTTCAGGAGCTCTTGTAAGGCAGGCCTGGTGGTGACAAAATCTCTGAGCAATTGCATGTTCATAAAGGATTTTATTTCTCCTTCACTTATGAAGCTTAGTTTGACTAGATATGAATTTCTAGGTTGAAAGTTCTTTTCTTTATGGATGTTGAATATTGGCCCCCACTCTCTTCTGGCTTGTAGGGTTTCTGTTGAGAGATCCGCTACGAATCTGATGGGCTTCCCTTTGTGGGTAACCTGACCTTTCTCTCTGGCTGCCCTTAGTATTTTTTCCTTCATTTCAAGAACCCTGGTGAATCTTACAATTATGTGCCTTGGGGTTGCTCTTCTTCAGGAATATCTTTGTGGTGGTCTCTGTATTTCCTGGACTTGCATATTGGCCTGCCTTGCTAAGTTGGGGAAGTTCTCCTGGATAATATCCTGAAGAGTGTTTTCCAGCTTGGATTCATTCTCTGTCACATTCAGGTACGCCTATCCAACGTACATTAGGTCTTTTCACATAATTCCATATTTCTTGGAGGCTTTGTTCATTTCTTTTTACTCTTTTTTCTCTAATCATATCTTCTCATTTTATTTCATTAAGTTGATCTTCAATCTCTGATATCTCTTCTGCTTGGTAGATTCGGCTGTTGAAAGTTGTGTATGCTTCGTGAAGTTCTTTTGTTGGTTTTTCAGCTCCATCAGTTCATGTATATTCCTCTCTAAGCTGTTTATTCTCGTTAGCATTTCGTCAAACCTTTTTTCAAGGTTCTTAGTTTTTTTGCATTGGGTTAGAACATGTTCTTTTAGCTCTGAGAAGTTTGTTATTACCCACTTTCTGAAGTCTGTTTTTGTCAGTTCATCAGACTCATTCTCCATCCAGCCTTTTTCCCTTGCTGGTGAGGAGTTGTGATCCCTTGGAGGAGGGGAGGCATTCTGGTTTTGGATGTTTTTATCCTTTTTGCTCTGGTTTCTTCCCATCTTTGTGGATTTATCTACCTGTGGTCTTTTAGTTGGTGACTTTCAAATGGGGTCTCTGAGTGGACGTCCTTTTTGTTGATGATGAAGTTATTTCTTTCTGTTTTTTAGTTTTCCTTCTAACAGTCAGGCCCCTTTGCTGTAGGACTGCTGGAGGTCCACTCCAGACCCTGCTTGCCTGGGGATCACCTGTGATGGCTGCAGAACAGTAAGGGTTTCTGCCAGTTTCTTCTTCTGTTACCTTTGTCCCAGAAGGATACCCACCAGATGTCAGCCTGAGCTCTCCTTTATGAAGTGTCTCTTTGGATATACGGGGGTCAGGGAGCTGCTTGAAGGGACTGTCTGTCCCTTATAAGAGCTCAGGTGCTGAGCTGCAAGCTCCGTTGTTCCATTCAGAGCTGCTGGGCAGGTACGTTGAAGTCCGCTGCAGTGGAACTCATAACCACCTTTTTTTTTCCCAGGTGCTCTGTCCTGGGAAGATGGGGCTTTATTTATAAGTTCCTGATGTACTTCTGCCTTTTTTCAGAGATGCCCTGCCCAGCAAGGAGGTAACCTAGTCACAGCCTGCCATCAGAGGTGTTACTGGGCTCTGCCCAGCTGCTCTGTGAACTTCCTTGCAGTTTTTGTTTATAGAGGTATAGTTACAACTGTCTCTATTGGCAGACTGCCTTGGTAATGGCGGACGCCCTTCCCCCGACAGAGCTGGACCATCCTGGGTCCAGCTGTGCTTGCTGTGAAACTTCAGTCCAGAGCATTTCAGATTCCTGGTCTTTGTTGGTCTGGGACCAGCCAAGCCAGATCACCTGGCTCCGTTTCAGCCCCCTTTTTTTCAGTTGAATGGGCGACTCTTTCTCCCAGGTGTTCCAGGTGCCAGTTGCAATGGCTCCCAGATTTCTGTTTTTGTGCGGATACCCACTGCACTGCCTGAAACAGCGGTGCTGGAGACCCGTGGTGCTTTTCTGCCTGGGAATCTCCTGGTCTGTGGGCAATAAAAATTCGTTTGCGGTGATCACTCAACCTCTGTGTTTTCACTGGGAACTGCAACCAGAGCTGTTCCTATTCGGCCATCTTGGATCATCTCAATAATAACTCTTTCAACCAGTTGCCAATCAGAAAAATCTTTTTTTTTTTAATTTATTTTTTTTATTTTCATAGGCTGTGTTGATCCAAGAAAAATCTTAAATCTGCCTGTAACCTGGAAGCACCCACTTCAAGTTGTTATAGACTTTGACTCTTTTTGTCAACAGTGTGGGTTTGAGTTCCTATGTAGTAGTATCCTTTTGTTTTAGCATAAAAGGTTCCCTTTAGTATTTTTTATTGGACAGATGTACTAATGACAGATTTTCTCAATTATTCATTGTTATTATTTATGTCAGTTTGTTTTTCAGAGAAGCTGTGAGAAGGAGCGCATGTATATATATTTATATCATTTGCTATATTATCTTATTTACCATTTTTAGTTCTCTTCATTTGTTCCTATGAATTCAAGTTACCATCCTGTATTACTTTGTTAAATACAGCTTTGCCGTCACCTACTTCCTATTATGCTGTTACTGGTAAACCTTACATTTCTGTATATGATAGGCCAAACCGTACAATTCCACATTGAGTATCCCTAATCTGAAAATCCAAAGTTCAAAATGTTCCAGAAGCCAAAACTTTTTGAGCACTGTCATGACTGAAAAGGATTTGCTCATTGGAGCATTTTGGATTTTCAGACTAGGGATGCATATATTCCAAAATTCAGGGAAAAAAAATCTGAAATTCGAAACAGTTCTGGTCCCAAGCATTTCTCATAAAGAATACTCAACCTGTATATACATACTGTTTTATACAGTTGCTTTTTGTTTTTAAGATAGAGCCTCACACTCTTTCCCAGGCTGGAGTGCAGTGGCACCATCATAGCTCACTGCATTCTCAAACTCCTGGGCTCAAGGGATCCTTCCGCCTCAGCCTCTCAAGTGTCTGGGACTACAAGCTTGCACCACCACGCTTGGCTAATTTTTTTTTATTTTTTTTAGGGATAGGGTCTCACCGTCTGCCCAGGCTTGTCTTAAACTCCTGGGCTCAAGGAATCTTTCCGCCTTGGCCTCCCAAAGTGCTGGGATTACAGGAGTGAGCCACCATGCCCGGCCTTGGCTAATTTATTATTACTAATTTTTAAGGATGGGGTCTCACTGTGTGCCCAGGCTCATCTTAAACTCCTGGGCCCAAGCATTCCTTTCACCTTGGCCTCCCAGAGTGCTGGGATTACAGGCATGAGCCACTGCACCCAGCCTACAATTGCTGTTTAAGTCAAGAGGAAAAAGAAGAAATACATGTTTATATTGTCTTTTGTAATTATATAATTATCTTTACTAGTACTCTATTTTTTTCTTGTAGATTTCAATAATCTTTAGTGTGGCAATTCTGAAAATCAGATTTTCCCATACAGCCTCAGGGTTTATTGGCCATGATTACTGTTAAGTTACTTTCCAGAACTAATTCTTTAGCTTATTATCCTTTGTTGTATGAAGCCACTGCTCAGTTAGCTAGCAGCTTTGATATCTCTTAAACCAGTAAGTCTTCCACCCTTTGCCGAAGGATTCTGCACACCTTCAGCACTCTGCATTGTTGACACCTCTGCCTTAGCCTTCACTTCATTTTAGCACAGAGCCTCAGGACAAGATAATAGGGCCTTCTCAGGTCTTTTTCTGTGCGTGCTTGTAGCCCTATGCACTTGTATGGCCTTCCCAATCCCCAGGAATGTGTCAGAGCTCTTTATAGCCCCCTGTGGACATCTTATTCCCCAGAGTTCATTTTAAGTTTTTGGCCTGCATTTAGTGTGCCCCAACTGGGATGGCTGCTTGAGGCAGCAGCTAATGCTAAATAATTGCTGTTGATTGTTTCCAACAAATGCCTTGGGGATAGAGCTTTTCTCACTGAGTGAGCTCTGAGATCAATGGAAGACAATGAATAGGGCTTTTTTAGGAGCTACCAGGCAGGTCAAATAGCAGCGGTTCCCTGTGGGGTGTTTGAGGAACTCTAGAGTGGCTGCTAGGCTTAATGTCTCTACAACTGCTGTAGTAATGAGGCTGCTTGTTTTCAAGGTTAATGCAAAGCTAGGGAAAGGAAGATGGAAAACACAACCACCATAAAGTTTGCTGTTCTTACTGAGGTTCAGCCATTTTTCTTCAGTATACACTCAGATTGTTATAAGAGCTTGGTTACCTTCCAAAGTTCTGAAAAAGTTGGTTTTGATAATTTTTGCCAGTGTTCTTACTGTTTCTGTGGATGAATTGATTTTTGGAAGTCCTTACCCTGCCATTTTGAAAGTACTTCTACCAGGTGTAAATACTTTTAAAGAATTTGTCATGACCTTCTGTAGAGAATATAATCTTGAATTATGGCTCTAGATTAGAACCAAAACACACACTATGCAATCAGTATTTATTGATGTTCTGAGATCATCATCAAAGAAAGATTGTCTTGTTATACTTGCTTTAATGCAGTCACTGATACAATTGTGTGAACAGAGGAAAATTCACTTAAAAAGTAGTTCTGACTTTATGCCTAGAACTGTCTCAGGAGGTGGGAAAATTGAATCAATACACAGGGTATTATTCATAACTCTTCTGCATAAAACTCATTATAATCAGTTATATAATCAGTTATAATCAGGGAATTCAGAAAAAGGAGAGCATTTAGGTTAGAAAAGTCAGAGGTAGGTTCCTTCATAAAGGGAAGTGGAACTTGAACACAATCTTGAAGGATAAATGGTGGTGAATAAATAAGAGGAAGACCAGTGTAGGCTGGGGGCCTGATGTTAGCATCAAGGAGGAAAACAAGCCCCACGGAGACCTGCCCTTTTGCTTTAGAGAGTTTTTGTTTTCTTACCGTGGAATAATAATGAAAATTAAAGGTAAATGAGTTGCAGATAGATTCTAGAAGTGGCAGTTGATTAGTCCAAAGCCCCTTAGTCATTTATAAAATATTTGTAAATTAAGAGTTAGAAACAAGTAAATGCTGTGTTTTGGCCACCTTTAAATTATTTTGCAGATAGGATTTGAAGCTGACAAATTAATTTCTCCTAAATCAGAGCTTTTGGATTTGAATATGTGTAATTTTCTCATTTTTAGGTGTCATTTGCCTATGTTGTATATTGGATTGGAATACGGTTTGACCAATAACTCAAAACTGGCTGAAAGGTTCTTCAGCCAAGCTCTGAGCATCGCACCAGAAGACCCTTTTGTTATGCATGAGGTCGGAGTGGTTGCATTTCAGAATGGAGAGTAAGTACTAGAAGACCAGAAACCCTTCTGTGTTAACTAAGTGATTTTAAACAGGGTAGGACAGTCACTAGAGTTAACTGACCAAAGGGACTCTTCAGTAGATTTGCACTTTTAAATGTACTATTTTAGGAGAAGAAGACAGGAAGAAAAAAAGAGAGAGAGAAACTGTTACCTTGCATTTCCTTAAAAATTCTAAACCCAGGTTTTGGTCTTTTTTTGATCTGAGCTTGTTTTCTTACATGGTTGCACAGTTCAGATGCGCACACCCCCAGAGTGTGGCCGGGAGCACTGTGGGGTCCTTAGTCATCTCTATGTTGATTAGGACTTGGATTCATATATTTGAGAAAGCTTTGACATGGTTTTTGAAACAAAAGTGTTTTTTATTTAGTTACTAGTAAGTCAGAAAATTAAAGTAATTAGAATGACCCAGTCTTGTGAGTTTCCTGGTCAGAGGAGGCTTTTCTGTATTCAAGGATATTAGTAGAATAAGTGATTTGATGTTATATTCAAAGAGAAAAATGTCTAATGATTCGCATTTCATGATACAAAAATTTTAAAATGGTAAATTAATATTAATACTACTTTAGAGTCATTTATGGCATGTATGTATTCTAAGAAATGGTTTAGGTATTTTTAAAAGTTTGAAGCTTTAAAGTAAGTAGTAATCTTTTAATGTAATACAGTAATCATCAGCATTTGTGAATTTGCCTAGTCACTAAAATTTATTTGTAACCTTGAAATCAGTTCCTGAGGTGCTTTCCCTAGCCATTGGCAGATGTGCCCAGGGCTGAGGCAAAGCTGGGTCTCTCGTACACAGCCACACTTGGAGTCTAAGAAGGCAACGCTCTGCCGTTTTTCCCAGCTCAGCTATAAACCAGTGTACTTTTTGTGGTCTGTCTAGTGCCACAGTTTTCACATTTTTCTGCTTTTTGTTGGTGATTTCACTGTTTAAAATAATCCCTAGGCTTAGTGAAATGCTATCTAGTGTTGTGACATATCTTACAAAGGAAACACATGTATTAGAGAAGCTTCATGCAGGCAGGCATCAGTTATAATGTGCTGCTGGCCCTGAGTTCAATGTTGATGAATCAACAATTTGTATCAAATAAGATGTCTTTAAATAGAAACCCACATAAAACAAGGTTACACATTGATCAGTTAGAGAAAATGTGACCAGAGATTTGCAGGAATCTAACTCTATTTCCCCTGGGAGCAGCAGTTCAATATTTGCTGACTCATTGTACACAGTGACTTGATAGAACATAAATACTGTGGTTGGCTGGGTGCAGTGGCTCATGCCTGTAATCCCAGCACTTTGGGAGGCTGAGGTAAGCATATTACTTGAGGCCAGGGGCTTGAGACCAGCCTGGACAATATGGTGAAGCCCCATCTGTACTAAAAATATAGAAATTACCTGGACATGGTGTTGTACTCCTGTAATCCCAGCTATGTCAGGAGGCTGAGGCATGAGAGTCACTTGAACCCGAGAGGCAGAGGTTGCAGTGAGCCAAGATCGCATCACTGCAATCCATCCTGGGTTAGAGTGAGACTCTTAAAAAAAGAAGAAGAACATAAATATCTCCTAAAATCTTGAATTCTTTGTGTTAATGCCATAATGTTAATCATTTATGTGACTTAACTTTGAATTTTTATAGTTATTTCCAGCAGTTTACCCCATTTCATTTCAGTACTACTGGAAAGATAATCAAATTTTTTTTAAGTTTATATTTGCTAATTTTGAATAATCTGCAGTGTTTTTCCCCTTTATTTTAGGTGGAAAACAGCTGAAAAATGGTTTCTTGATGCTTTGGAAAAAATTAAAGCAATTGGGAACGAGGTATTCTTTGTACTATCTGTAAATACGCATATACACCCCTGAATGTGTTCACTGCTAAATGAGGAAAATAACACAGTCTCTCTTGCCTTAGAAGATAATAACCTGATATTTATCATAACAAGCTGCTGTTAATGTAAGAAATGAGTTTTTTCCTAATTTAAGGGGCAGGTGTTAGGTGTTTGCTTAAGTGGGCTCCAGCTTTGAAATGTGAGAGGCATCAGAATAGACTGGATGATTATTTGAAGCTAGGAATAGTCTATGGTTCGTGGAAACTATTGGGCACTGTAGTGTCTGAGGTAATATTTCTCCTCTAGAACTTCAGAGAGCCTCTTTGAAGGGTAAAGTATAGCAGCAGGTCCCACTTCTGAAAGAATAGGGATGGGACAGGTATCTCTCAAATTCACCTTTGTTGCTGTTACTGAATACTCAGTGTGTATTTGGGCCTTTCCATTTTGAAATATTTGACTGCTTCTGTTGTATTAACAATGTACCCCATGAATTGGTGCTTATGAGTTAGCCTAACAACTAGCAAGGATGTGTATATACTGATATTACTTAAAAGTAGTAACAATTTTAGATACCATAAACTTGCATAGGTAAGAGATTCTTATGTTGCTCTTCTGATTTCTTCATGCCCATTTGGTTTCATTCTATTCTGATTTTCACTTCTCAGCTTCCTGCTGTTCCTGTTTGTGCACACCTGCCCACAGTTTTCTGTCCCTTGGCTGTTAGCTCTCTGCTGTTACAGACACAGCTTTGCCTCCCTGCCAGGCGACATGCCTGTCCCCATAGACGCAGCTTTGTTTACTCTGGTCTGTCATGTCATCTGAACGTATAAGCACTATTTCTGTTTATTTCCACACGTGTGTACATAAAGCAGGTGCCTCTGCCGCATAGTCTTTGGTAGTTCTGGATAATGCAAGTGTTTTGTTAGTAGGGGATTGCCACTTGCCACCTTGTCAGTTTTCTAAGATGTGACTGCCTTGTACCCCAGACAGGCTCAGCAGCGTCAGCATCACCTAGAAGCCTGCTAGCAGTGCAGAGTCTCAGACCAACTAAATCAAAATCTGCAGTTTTAGCAAGATCCGCAGGTGATTCTCATGCACAGAAAAGTTTGAGAAGCACCTTCCTAAACCGTACTTTAAGTTGAACCTGTATTCTTTGATGATTCAGAGGCACTTTATAGTCTTACAGAAATTTAAAATATGAAAGCACAATACTATCGAAATGTCAAAATGCCCTTTAAAAAGTTATATGAAGAGAGGGAAAATACTGACTTCAATGAAGAGAAACGGTCATGCCTAAGAGTCATTAAATGATTTGTCTTTCATTCACCTGGGCTGTGCCTCCAAGAGCTGGTCTCAATAAAGTTAGTCTGTGGCTCATGTGTGCTCATTCATTTAGTTGACATATATTTAATGAGTGTCAGCCATGCCATAGGCTCTAAGCTAGGTGTCGGGATGCAGCAGGGAATGAGTTTACTATTTCCTGACCTCAGATACACTGGGGCATATAAGTAAGTAGATAGGCAGTGAAAATACAATGCAACTGGGGAACTAAAGGTGCTCATCGAGAAAGGCAATTCACCCAGAAATGAGGCTTTGGTTACAACATGCACCTCAGTCCTGAAGGTCATCAGACATTAGCCAGGCAAAAATGAGGGCTAGAGTATTTTAGTGTTTGCAAAAATTAGAGCTAATTCGGTGTGGCTTGGATGTTGAGTTCACAGAGAATGTCAAGGAGTAGGCCAGGAGAGTTAAGTTGTGGGTCACCAAGGGCCCAGAATGATGTTGACAAGTTTGCGCCTTATCCTGAGGAGAGTGGGAAAACAAAAGGGATTTTAGAAGGAAATGACCTGGTCAGACTTTTATGACTGGAGCCCAGATTTGACTTTATTAATGAGGAAGGTGAGGATTAAATAGGTTGGAGTTGTGCCCAGGAATTAGAAGGAACCAGCCCTGGTGTGCTTCGTGGGAGGGTCAAGGGGATGGGTGTGCCATTCACTCAGGAGGGGCACTCGGAAGCGGTGATGTCAGGGCTGATATACCCCGGGAGAGATGGGTGTGGTGCTTGTAACATTTCCAAGTAGAAGTATTTAGGCAAATGGATACAGAGGGCTGGCGTTTGAGGGAAAGCTCTGAGCTGCAGATATTCATTTGAACTCCTGCAGGGATAGGCTCTTGGATAACTTGTCCTAATAATAACAGCATCCTCAGAAAGTCTCCTAGTAGGAAAGTAAGGGAGATAAACCAGCAGTTACCCTAACCCTTGTGGGGTGCTGGAGGCACACACTGGGAGAGAGCCCAGCTTGCAGATGTGAAATAATTCAGTGCAAACAAATCAGGCTGAACAGTGACATATATAACTCGTGGGCTTGATGTTGCTATGTTTTAGGTAACAGTTGACAAATGGGAACCTTTGTTGAACAACTTGGGGCATGTCTGCAGAAAACTTAAGTAAGTGAAGTAGAGCATTTTCAGAAATATACTTCGTGATTCAAAGTTTACTTAATTTTGAATGCTTTGTCATATTTTTATTTTGTGAGATCCACCAGCTTTCTTGTACTTGGCTGCTCTGATATAAGCATCAAAATCAGTTTTTACTATTTATCTCTGTTGGTGTAATTTTATTTTAGAAACCCATTGAGAGTTTTACTTTTTTCTAGATTAAAATTTAGCATTCAAAGTTAATTTGGAAGAATTAAGACAGTAAGATGTAATTGAAATCCTATCTATATTCTGTTTTCTGCTAGAGGTTTTGTGGTGTGAGAAACAGGCGACAGTTGAAAAATTGATTTTTCGGCAATTTTAGGTTACTCAAGATTTAACAAGTGTTTCTATTGCAGGATTTCTTTGAGTCTTTACTATGTATTATGAGCTATAACATTTTCCAAAGTTTAATTGGGCATAAAACATTTTTTTCACAAAAGATTTTACAAGTCAGGTATTCCAGAGAACATTGAGGAACACTTTTCTAAGTCTTTTGGACCTTAAAGCAATACTCCTTGGCTACTTTCGTGTCCCCCTGATATGGGACATTGACTGTCACCTAAGAGGGTGGTGTGTGGTAAGGATACGGCCAGGAGGCAGGGATGAGGTTCTGGTCAGAAGGAATACAGCGGACATCCCTGCAGGAGTACCCTCGGCCAGAGGGAGCAGGCCTGGAGGATGCATTTAGAGGGCATATTGAGTAGGCAGGTGTGGAGGATAGCCACCAGTCCAGACTGCTGTTCTCATTGAGACAGTGTTTCTTAGGTGTTGATATGGATGAACACTCATCTTAGACTTAGGAATTTAGTGCTTTTACTGTACCCAATAATTGTGTTCTCCCCCACAGAAAGTACGCCGAGGCCTTGGACTACCACCGCCAGGCACTGGTGTTGATTCCTCAGAATGCGTCCACCTACTCTGCTATCGGGTATATCCACAGTCTGATGGGCAACTTTGAAAATGCTGTGGACTACTTCCACACAGTATGTCTTTTCTTTGTACCTAATTTTAAAACTGGTTAACATTGGCCACTTCCTTTTTTTGAAAATAATTTCTCTTGGTAATATTTACTTACTATTTTAATATTCTTTAGGCAACCTTATATTTTATTCTTTTCTTTGCAGAGAAAAGCATGTGGGTGTTGTACAATATTCGTCAAATTAGAAACAAACATGAGTCTTGCCCTCCGTGTTTGCAGTGAGGTGTGCAGGTGCGCAGTCGCGCTTGTCAGTGAACTGAGTGCTATGTGTGGACTGGGATCACAGGGTTGTATGTCCACAGCAGGCCCTTTGGGAACTCCCAAATTTTCTCTTCATGACTAATTAATTCCCTTAGATCACTGTAGTAGATGAACAAAACAGTCTCTGCAGTCATCACAAGGAAGGAACCTTTCCTTAATCTGTGTACCATATTCCATCAAATTTAAGACATTGTGAGTAAGCAGGATGACCACAAAGAAAAAAGTGCAGCCGATTAAACTTTTACATAATTTTTTCCTGTCACTTAATTTTCTTGTACTTAGAGTGAATACTCTTGAACATATTTAGGCAGATTTGTATTACTCCGGTATATACATAAAAATGAAATGTATAAATAAGTGAAATAAATGGTTACAATATTCAACCCAGAGGGCCAGACTCTGTGTTTTCCCAAAATAGTGCCCTGGTGCTAGCACACACACCCGGTCCTGACTCTGGGTTTCCTCCCAGCCACAGACACCTGCTTTGCAAATCTCTCCCTCATCCCTCTCAGTCTGCTAAAGTGTCAACAGAAGAAGGTTTTTAGAAAACCTCAATTCCTGTATCTGTTTAAGTGTTCCTCACATGGTCTGTGATCTAGTCTGTGCTGCCAACATAACCACGAGGTCCGCACTGTTTAGGAAGGTTACCCACATCACAGTGGTGGCTGGTTGATGGCAGTGGTAGGAAACCACAGGTAAAAGGGAAGGAATGCTTGAATTTGAGAAAGTGTGGGTCTTAGAATCAGTGAACTAATGGTATTTGGAGAGATAGAGATAAAATATGAGAAAAATTATCAAAGATAAACTCATGATAGGTTTGTAACTGATTTTCAAGAGTCATTTAGAGATTTTGAGGTTAGATGAAGTCATGAAGGTGCCATGATGGTAACCAGAGCACTGGCCTCATTGGACACCGGGACTAAGCACATTTTCCAGCCCTGTATGATCTTTTCAATATGTATATTTGGGTATTATATAATTTACCTTTCTTCTGTGATCTGATTAATATAGAAGGCTCAGAGACCTCCGTATGGAGTTTTGTTTTTGTTTTTGTTTTTTAAGACAGAGTTTTTGCTCTTGTTGCCTAGGCTGGAGTGCAGTGGCATGATCTTGGCTCACTGCAACCTTTGCCCCCCAGGTTTAAGCGATTCTCCCGCCTGAGCCTCCTGAGCAGCTGGGATTACAGGCACCTACCACCACGCCCAGCTAATTTTTGTATTTTTTAGTAGAGACGGGGCTTCACCATGTTGTCCAGGCTGATCTCAAATTCCTGACCTCAGGTGATCCACCTGCCTCAGCCTCCCAAAGTGCTGGGATTATAGGCATGAGCCACTGCACCCAGCTGAGATAGAACTTTCTTTAAAATACCTTTTGGGGTAGATTTCCAGCATAAGAGAATAGTGTGATGAACCTCCATGACCCATAACCAACTTCAACAATCATCAGCTCATGGCCAGTCATGGAGCTCTGTCCCTGCTAATAGCCCCTTTCCCCGACCCTGGACGCCCTGGAATCTTTTGAAGTGAATCAGTGTGGTAATATTTCTAAACAAAAGAGAAGGAAATACATTTTCTTTTAATAACCATGCTGAATCTTTTATGGCAGGCCCTTGGTCTTAGGCGAGATGATACGTTTTCTGTTACAATGCTTGGTCATTGCATCGAAATGTACATTGGTGATTCTGAAGCTTATATCGGTAAGGTGATCATTATTCTTATTGGTATTGTACTCCATTTTTTAGGTTGTCATATATCTCTGTTTTTGTTTTTCATTCTCATCTGAGGCTCAAAGTTTATCTTTCTAACCATTCGTCCTGCATTAAAAATAAACTCCATTTATTTTATTAGAACAATGCTGTGGGGAGTTAGTGACTCACCAAGGATGGATTCAGTTTAAAGTTGATTACTTGCTGTATGCAAAATACCACTATAGAATATGTGTAAAGCACTTGGTTATAGAAGGACCCATCTGTTTCTATAATGGAAAAAGAAGCTCCCAAGGTGCCCCAGGCTGTCAGAAATTACCTGGAGTCCTCTCATGTGGGCGTCAAGAGTGGCAAGAAGACAGACTGGGGAAATAATCCAGTCAGCTGAGAAGAAAAACAAATAATTAGTATAGTCCCATTGTAAAGTTGGATAAACTGAGGCACAGCACAGTTTAAAAATACATGTTCACAGAGTTAGGCTCCACAGCTCGCTCTCTTAACCATCCTGTAATTCTGCCTGCTCTATGGCCAGTCACTGATGCACTTGTCTGGTACCTTACGGCACGCTTAGCAAACAGTTTCCCTGCCCCATAGAACCTGGATTTCATTTCCTGCTCTATAGCTATAAAATTTAACAATTTTTCTCTGAATATGTTGGGTTCTATCCCTATATATCTCAAATTTTATTAATGTTACTGAATCTTATAGGGGTCTGTGATGTCCTTAATCCTTAGAAATATTAAATAATCTATAAACAAAGGAATACATGAGGTTAAAAAGTATTCAAATTTCTATATGCTTTAAAACATTGAGTCAGTGTATTGAGAAATACACCTAAGAAACTGCAGTGAATCTACTCTGGACAAAATAATTTTTTTTTTTGAGATGGAGTTTCGTTCTTGTTGCCCAGGCTGGAGTATAATGGTGCAGTCTCAGCTCATTGCAATCTCTTATCTCCTGGGTTCAAGCGATTCTCCTGCTTTGGTCTCCTGAGTAGTTGAGATAACAGGCGCCTGCCACCACGCCCAGTCAATTTTTTGGATTTTTAGTAGACACGGGGTTTCATCATGTTGGTCAGGCTGGTCTTGAACTCCTGATCTCAGGTGATCCACCCGCCTTGGCCTCCCAAAGTGCTGGGATTACAGGTGTGAGCCCAGCCTATTCTGGACAAAATTTTAGAAAATCTCTTCAAAAGAAGCTATCTAGGCCAAGCGTGGTGGCTCATGCCTGTAATCCCAGCACTTTGGGAGGCTAAGGCAGGCCGATTACCTGAAGTCTACGGTGCAAGACAAACCTGGCCAACATGGTGAAATCCCACCTCTACTAAAAATAAAAAAATAAAACTAACCAGGCATAGTGGTGCGAGCCTGTAATCCCAGCTACTTGGGAGGCTGAGGCAGGAGGATCACTTGAACCCAGGAGGCAAAGGTTGCAGTGAGCCAAGATTGCACCACTGCACTCCAGCCTGGGTGACAGAGCAAGATTCCCATCTCAAATAAAAAAAGAATTGTGGTAGTTTTACATATATTAACAGTAGACTGAAAATAAGAAAAGGACTCTGGTCCCTCAACCAAACCAGGCAGTGGCGGTCAGGCACTTCCACACAGAAACCTTTCACTGTCACCAGAGAGTGGCCCCAGACAGAGACCTGCAGGTGCCTCTGTGCTTAGGTACATCTACTCTGGAAAAAATAATTTTTTTTTTGTCCATCTACTCTGGACCAAAAAGGGTCCACTGAGGGTCCCAAGTTGGAAAGGGAAAGAGAGAGGAGAAAGGGCTCCCCTGTTTGGAGCAGAGGGATCCCACATGGCAATAGCTCTAGCTTATGCCCACAAATGAAGCCTCTATAGAGAAGAAAAAGGGAAAAAGAAATCCCCAAATTTGGGCTAACCTCCTGACTGGCTCACCAAAATATGTTATTGCTGTGGAAGGTCTTGACTGCAAGTTGTCCAGGTCCTGGGCGTGCTGAACAAAACCCACAAAGCAATGGAAGACAAAAGCATAGGTTTATTGAAGTGAAAGTACACCAGACAGAGTGGGAGCGGGCTTGAGCAAGTAGCTGATGAGCCCCAGTTGCAAATCTTATGGGGTTTAAGTACCCTTAGAGGTTTCCTGTTGGTTATAGCCTTTGCAAATTAAGTGTTGACCTGTAGCCAATCAGAGGCTGAAGTGAAGGCTCCCTGTCTCTAAGCCCTATTCTGCCTCTGTTAAGAAGCAAATAAAGGCCCTCAACATCATTACTTATCAGGGAAAAGAAATTAAAACCATAATGATACTGGTGCACACCTCTGGTGCCAGCTGCTTGGAGGGCTGAGGCAGGAGGATCACTGGAGCCCAGGAGATCAAAGCTGCAGGGATCACGCCACTGTACTCCAGCCTGAGCAACAGAGTGAAAACTTGTGTCAGAAAAGTAATAATAAAAATAAAACCATAGTGAGATACCAGTACATACCCACCAGAATGGCTAAAAATTAAAACTACTAGCTGAGCATGGTGGCTCATGGCCGTAATCCCAGCACTTTGGGAGGCAAAGGTGGGTAGATCATGAGTTCAGGAGTTCAAGACCAGCCTGGCCAAGATGTTGAAACTGCATCTCTACTAAAAATACAAAAATTACCTGGGCGCCGTAGCAGGTACCCGTAATCCCAGCTCTTCAAGGAGGCTGAGGCAGGAGAATCACTTGAACCTGGGGAGCGGAGCTTGCAGTGAGCCAAGATCACACCACTGCACTCCAGCCTAGGCGACAGAGTGAAACTCTGTCTCAATTAAAAAAAAATTAGAAATACTGACAGTATGTAGTGTTGGTGTGATGTGGAACAACTGGAACTCTTATAGATTGACTATTGGTGGGCTATAAAAGAGTAAAACCTCTGGAAAACTGCTTAACATCACAGTAAAGTTAAGCCTATTATATCAGTTACCTACTGCTGCCTAACCAACCACTCCAAAACCTCAACCAACAACAGTGTATTACTTTTACAGTTCTGTGGGTTGAGTGACTCATGTGCAGGTCTTATCTAGGTTTACTCATGCAGCTGTGGTCATCAGATGCTTGACTGGGTAGATGGTTTAAAATGGTATCATTCTCCAGTAGAGGAGCTCAGCTTGGGTGCTGAGTCTCTCTCTGTGGGGCTTTCATCTTAGTTTTCTTTGTAGCATGATGTTCTCAGGGTTCTAAAGGATAAGAATCAAAGCTTCAAGACCTCTTGAAAATTCAAAGTTGCATAACATCACTTCCAGCACTTTCTGTTCTATCAGTGCGAGTCTCATAAGCTTAAGAGTTGATGTGGGAGGGGGCTGTATAAGGGTCAGGGTGCTGGGAGGTGTGATTCATTGGAGTGGGTATTAGGGTGATGACTGACCATACTGATCTTATGATGTAGCAGTTCTTCTCCCAGGTATAAGCCCAATGGAAGCAAGTGCTTCTGTTCTCTAAAGGTCACAAACAAGAGTATTCATGGCTTTATTCATTATAGCACCTAACTGGGAAATGACCCAAATGTCCAGCAGTAGGAGAGAGGAGAAATAAACTGTGGTATGTTCATTACAACAGAATACTCTGTTACTTGAGAGACTACTGAATCATTGGAATTTCAGATTTTTGACAAAAAACATAGAAAATGTACTAATTGCTTCAATTCATAGGAAGATTAGTGTATTAGTTCCTTCTCGCATTGCTATAAAGAAATACCTGAGCCTGGGTAATCTGTAAGCAAAGAAATGTAATAGGCTTACAATTCTGCAGTCTATACAGGAAGCATGATGCTGGCCATCTGCTTGGCTTCCTGGGAGGCCTCAGGAAACCTGAAATCATGGCGCAAAGCAAAGTAGGGAGCTAGCACTTCACATATCCGGAACAGGAGGAATTAGAAAGGGAGGAGGTGCTACATTCTTTAAACAACCAGAAAACACTATCACAAGAACAGCACCGAGAGACTGGTGCTAACCATTCAGGAGAAACTGCCTCCATGACCCTCCCACCTCCAACACTAGGGATTACAGTTCAACCTGATATTTCGTGGGGACACAGGTCCAAACCATGTCAATCAGTAATGGACAAAACTAATTGGTAGTGATAGAAAAGTCCGAGTAGCTGGGAGCATTGACCAGGAGTGGGCACAGATGGGTCTTGAGGAGATGTAATGTCCTGTGCCCCTCTGGCAGTATTCGTGTGGGGTGCATGTACATAAGGGTTCATTCAGCCCTGTGCTTAAGAGGATTCACACTGGCCGCATGGTTTTAGCTCCATTTTAAAAAACAGATGTTGGATTGAAGCCTTAGCTCTGCCCCACCGCAGCCCGGTGGCAAGGAAGGCAAATCTGCGCCTCAGTTTCAAAGGTGTGAAGTTCATAGGAAGCTAAGTAAGGGCTGGAGAGTTGATAATGAGTCAGATAGACGTTTCCCTGACCTCACAGAGGAGGTTTATCATTCATGCCATTTTTATTTTTAGAAAGTTTGCATGTCATTATCTGCCAAAATACCTATTCCTGAAAGCTATTGGTTGGAACTGTGTAAAACTATCATTTTGTTTATGTCAAACGATTGAACCTAATACATCTGTTCGGATCTGTTCAAATCTGTATTAATCTTAAGGTTTTAATATATGGGAAATGGATTTTATTTCATCGTGGCTTCTGTATGCATAAGATTGGTGACTATACCCCGTGGGCACATCACAACGCAGTTCTTACCTGTAACAGCTGAGAAAAAAGTTGCCCACGGGCCTCATCTGTATTTAGGAGGCCTTGGAAACAGGGCAGCTGTTGAGACTACATGTGCTTCTAAAAGTCTTCTGGCACCTCTTTTGAAAATGATGGAAAACAAATGAAAAAGAAGAAAAAGAGAGGAACGTTGTTTTCATTCTGCTCTCAGCTTGTGTGCTATTAATAGTATAATTTGACTTAAATGATAGAGATGGTATATAATGATGGAAATTATAAATGATGGAATTTCATATTTTATTCTAATTAGTATAATCTGACTTAAATGATAGAAATGGTGTTATATAACAATGAAAATCATAGATAAATGATGGAATTTCTTCTTTTATTCTAATTATAGTGTTTCTTTTTAGGAGCAGACATTAAAGACAAATTAAAATGTTATGACTTTGATGTGCATACAATGAAGACACTAAAAAACATTATTTCACCTCCCTGGGATTTCAGGGAATTTGAAGTAGAAAAACAGACTGCAGAAGAAACGGGGCTTACGCCATTGGAAACCTCAAGGAAAACTCCTGATTCCAGACCTTCCTTGGAAGAAACCTTTGAAATTGAAATGAATGAAAGTGACATGATGTTAGAGACATCTATGTCAGACCATAGCACGTGACTCCAGTCAGTGTTTCTGGTCCCGCTGTCCCAGTGTAGGTTAGTATTCCCTCACATCCTTTCCATGGCTTAAGAATTTCCCACTTCCTAACGTGACTCCAAACTGCATCTCTACATTTAGGAACAGAGACCCGCCTTAAGAGACTGGATCGCACACCTTTGCAACAGATGTGTTCTGATTCTCTGAACCTACAAATAGTTAAACATAGTGGAATAAAGAAGGTAAACCATCTATTATGTCTTTTTTTTTTTTTTTTTCATTTTCAATAATTTTTTATTTTGGACTAATTTTAGATTTACAGAAAAATTGCCAAAATAGTATAGACGCCTTCTGTGTGCCCCTCACCTAGCTTCCGCCATTTTTTTTTTTTTGAGACAGAGTCTTACTGTTACCCAGGCTAGAGTGCAGTGGTACGATTTCAGCTTACTGCAATCTCCGCCTCCCGGATTCAAACAATTCTCCTGCCTCAGCCTCCCGAGTAGCAGGGATTACAGGCTCCCGCCACCATGCCCAGCTAATTTTTGTGGTTTTAGTAGAGACGGGGTTTCACCATGTTGGCCAGGCTGTTCTTGAACTCCGGACCTTGTGATCCGCCTACCTCAGCCTCCCAAAGTGCTGGGATCACAAGCGTTAGCCACCAAGCCTGGCCTCTCCCATAGTTTACCTCTTTCATGACCGTGGAACATCTGTCACTAAGCAACCAACATTGTAGTTACCGTTAATTAAAACCCAGACTTTATTTGGATTTCACCAGTTTTTCCCTAATGTCTGCTTTCTGTCCCAGAGTCCCATCCAGGCATGTACTGCATTTGGTCATCCCGTCTCCTTTGCGTTCTGTAGCCTGTGACAATTTCTTGGACTTCCCTTGTTTTTCATGACCCTGACAGTTTTGAGGAGTACTGCCCAGGCAGTCTGTAGAACATCTCTCAATTTGAGTTTGTTTGATGTGTTTCTCAAGCGCCTTTCTCATCACATCCTACTGTGTGGTTGTGACCGCCACAAGACCTCTCCCAGGCAGTGCTGACCTTGGTCACCTGGTCACAGTGGTGTCTGCCAGATTTCTCCCGTCAAGTTCCTGTTGTTCCCTTTCCATACTCTATGGGTTGAGGAGGTTTAAGCTCCAACCCCTGGAGAGGGCAGTATCTGTGCATGTTACACTTCTTGAAGATTTGTTTCTTCTCTCCTGTTTATTCAGTCATTTACCAGTGTGGACTCATGTACTTACATGCATACCTCAGGGACACTGCAGGTTTGGTTTCAAACCGATGAAATAAAGCAAATATCACAATAAAACAAGTTTCAAAAATTCTTTGGTTTCCTAATGCATATTAAGCCTGTAGCCTATTAAGTATGTAGCAGCATATGTCCAAAAAACAATGTACATACCTTAATTTTAAAATACTTTCCCAGCCTGACCAACATGGTGAAACCCTGTCTCTACTAAAAATATAAAAATTAGCCAGCAGTAGTGGCACGCACCTGTAATCTCAGCTACTCAGGAGGCTGAAGCAGGAGAATCGCTTGAACCCGGGAGGTGGAGGTTGCAGTGAGCCAAGACTGAGCCACTGCACTGCAGCCTGGGTGACGGAGAAATCACACCACTATACTCCAGTCTGAGCAACAGAGACCCTGTCTCAAAAAAGAAAAAAAAACTTTATTGTTAAATGCTAATGATCATCTAACCCTTTAGGAAGTTGTAATCTTATAGCTGATGGAGGGTCTTGCCTCCATGTGGATGGCTGATGATGGTTGCTGAAGGCTGGGGTGACTGGCAATTTCTTAAAATAAGACAGTGAAGTTGGCTGCATTGATTGACTTACTTTATTGAAAGATTTGTCTATGCTGTTTGACACCAGATTACAGTAGACTGTCTTTCAAAATTGGAGTTAATCCTCTCAAACTCTGATGCTGCTTTGTCAACTTTTTCAATTGTTCACAGTATCTTCACCAGGAGTAGATTCCATTTTGAGAAACTATTTTCTGTGCTCATCCATAGAGAAAAACTCTTCATCTATTAATGTTTTATGAGATTGCAGCAATTCAGTCACATCTTCAGGCACCATTTTTATTTCTTTTTATTTACTTTTTTTTTGACAAAGGGTCTCTTATGTTGGCCAGGCTAGTCTCGAACTCCTGGGCTCAAGCAGCCCTCCCACTTCAGCCTTCCAAGTAGCTGGGATTACAGGCACACACCACCACACCCAGCTCAACTTCTAATTTTAGTTATCTTGCTATTATCACCACGTGCTGCAATTTCTTCCTTCATTGACATCTTGAAATTCTTAAAGTCATTCATGAGGGTTGGAATCAACTTCTTCCAAACTCCCATTTTGACCTCCTCTCATAAATCACAAATGTTCTTAATGGCATTTAGAATGGTGAATCCTTTCCAGAAAGTTTCTGTGTTTTTTGCCCAGATCCATCAGAGGAATCACTCTCTGTGGCAGCTATAGCCTTACAAAATGTATTTCCTAAAAAATAAGACTTGAAATTCAAAATGACTCCTTGATCCATGAGCTGCAGGACAGATGTGTTAGCAGCATGCAAACAGCATTTACCTTGTGCATCTCGGGGCTGTCCAGGTCCACTGTCAGGACTGTCAATGAGCAGTAATATTTTGGGGTTTTTGGTTTTTTTTTTTTTTGAGATGGAGTCTCACTCTGTCACCCAGGCACTCTGTCACCCAGGCTGGAGTGCAGTGGCACAATCTCAGCTCACCACAACCTCTGCCTCCCAGGTTCAAGTGATTTTCCTGCCTCTGCCTCCTGAATAGCTGGGATTACAGATGCACGCCACCACGACCAGCTAATTTTTGTATTTTTAGTAGAGACAGGGTTTTACAATGTTGGTCAGGCTGTTCTTGAACTCCTGATCTCGTGATCTGCCCGCCTAGGCCTCCCAAAGTGCTGGGATTATAGGCGTGAGCCACTGCTCCTGGCAATGGTATTTTGAAAAGAATTTTTTTTCTGAACAATAAGTCTTAAGGGTAGGCTTAAAATAGTAAACCCTACTGTAAACGGACGTGCTGTCATCCATACTTTTTCTATTCGAAGGACAGGCAGAGTACACTTAGCTCTCAGATTTTCTTCACAATGTGAATGAGCACTGGCTTTAGTTTAAAGCCTCCAGCTGCATTAGTCCTTAGCAAGTTAGCCTATTCTTTGAAAGAAGGCATTGACTTCTCTTCAGCCGTGAAAGTCCTATGGCATCATATTCCAGTGTAAGGCTATTTTGTCTGCATTGAACACCTGCTGTTTAATGAAGCCACCTTCATTGGGCTTCTCCATCAGCACTTGCTGTTTCATCTTGCACTTTTTATGCTATGGAGATGACTTCAGGAATACAGACTTTGCAAAAATAACTTAGAAAATTCACTATACAAATGAACTGCAGCCCTCAACAAGTAACAAAACCAATCCCTGAGAGGGATAATCTAATTTCCAGAGCTAATGGTCATATTCAAACAGTCCTCAATACAAAATTACAGAGCACACAAATAAAATGGAAAATATGGTTGACTTATGGGAAAAAAGGAATATGACAGAAACTGTCACTGAGGAAGCCCAGATACTAGTTCAGGAATACAGACTTTGCAAAATAACTTAGAAAATTCACTGATCTTTTTATTGTCTCTCTGGTCAGTCTGTAAACCTGACAGAGATTTCCTTAAATGTCTGGATCTTTTCTTCCTCGAGTTGGGGTCTAACTCTGTTACCTAGGCTAGAGTGCCTAGGTAACAATCATAGCTCACTACAGGCTCCAACTCCTGGGCTCAAGGGATCCTCTTGCCTCCGCCTCCCGAGTTGTTAGGACTACAGGAATGCACCACGACGCCTGGCTAATTTTTATTTCTGTAGAGACGGAGTCTCACTATGTTACCCAGGCTAGTCTTGAACTCCAGGGCTCCAGCAATCCTCTCGCCTCAGCCTCCTGAAGTGCTGGGTTTACAGGCCTGAGTACTCACGCTGGGTTCAGTATCTGGATCTTTTTTCTAAAAAAAGGTCTCTAAATTTTCTGATGGTACTGGGGAAACTGCTGCAGCCTGACAGGGTGGAAACAAAGGCATGCATCTACGCTGGTCCCTCAGGGCACCACCATATTGACCAAACGCACAGGGTCCTCGCTGAGAACAGGCTGTAGCAGGTGGGTAGGCTCTCCACCCACACCCTCTTACCAAAGAGCTGCAGCCTCTGCATCATCAAGCCTGCCCCTGGTTGCAATAAGCATCTGATTAGGTGACAGATGTTAGAAAACAGTTGATTCTGCCAATTTTTTTGTCCTGCTTAATGGTTTTGGTGGAAGAACCAATCAATCCCTGAAGCTTCCTGCCCTGCTATTCTCTGTGACATCACTTCTGTTTTTTAAAACTGTATTAGTCATACATTAAAAAAAAACAAAACAAAACTATAGCTGGCTGGGCACGGTGGCTCACACCTGTAATGCCAGCACTTTGGGAGGCCGAGGCAGGCAGATCACGAGGTCATGAGTTTGAGACCAACCTGAACAACATGGTGAAACCCCATCTCTACTAAAAAAAAAATACAAAAATTAGCCAGGCATGGTGGCAGGTGCCTGTAATCCCAGCTACTCAGGAGGCTGAGGCAGGACAATTGCTTGAACTCAGGAGGCTGATGCAGGAGAATCACTTGAACCTGGGAGGTGGAGGTTACTGTGAGCCAAGATTATGCCACTGCACTCCAGCCTGGGCGACAAGAGCAAGACTCTATCTCAAAAAAAAATATATATACACATACATATATATATAAATGATAGTCTTACAAAATTGTTTACAGTACTTATCAAAATTCATTTAAACTTTTGAAAGTCACAGTATTTAACAAACTCAGATGACAATTAATACATTTTGTGATGCTTTAAAAAGCCCAAAGAATTGAACAGCTATTGGTGCTAAATTATAATTGTGTTCTATAAAATAAATGTGATTCACTATTATTTATAACTTCTACCTCATGGTGTGTATAAGATAAAGAATTTGAATTTTACCTATTTTCTCACATACTAATTTGGTGACGTATCCTTTTAACTGTTGGTAAATGTGATAGGATCTCTTGGCCTGTTTTTATTGTTTTAACATCATCTGCAATTTTCTCACGTAAGATTGAAAACTGAATCTGTGAAATAAGTAGGTGTCTATCACTAATGAGATTTAAAATATGTCATAGCTAGATTACCTGTTTTGTAGGAACATCTGAAATCAGCCATGACAGAACAGATGGAAATGCCCCATTTATTGGAGCCAAGAAGGAAAATTTCTTACATAGTTTTACACATTTGACTGGTGATTGATTTTGTGAAAAGATATGTTAAAATTTGTTTTGTTTTTTGAGACAGAGTCTCACTGTGTTGCCCTGGCTGGAGTGCAGTGGCATGATATTGGCTCACTGCAATCTCCACCTCCTGGGCTGAAGCAATTCTCCTGTCTCAGCCTCCCGAGTAGCTGGGATTACAGGCTCAAGCCACCACACGCAGCTAATTTTTAGTATAGATGGCTATAAAATTAGCCATCTCTAATTTTAGTAGAGATGGGTCATGCCACCACGGACCCATCTGTACTAAACGTTGGCCAGGCTGATCTCAAACTACTGACCTCAAGTGATGCACCCGCCTCAGCCTCCCAAAGTGCTGGGATTATAGGCGTCAGCCATAGCACCCGGCCTGAAAAGATATGTTAAAAATTTGTATTTTAAAAAGGTGATACAAGACAATTTGACCAAATCTGTAATCTTTAAACTTTTTTTAAACCTATTCACTGTGATTAGCAAAAGAATTTTGTTATAACTCCTAGGCGATAACTGTGTAAGCAGAGAACACCCCCATTCTTTTCATCATTCTAGTAGAGACAGGATTATATGCTTCATTTGTTTAAAGTCCTTTTTTCAAACTCTCCTAGTCCTAACGTCAGAGGACACATTACCCTTTTTCATAAAAAAAAAAGTATAGTTTTACAAAACATCTATTCACAGCATCATTAACAAATTAGGCATTATACAGAAGTGAATTTTCAGGCAACTGAAGTGCTGCCTTAAACATAAAACTTTTTGTCTTAACCTATCTAAAGTGTATTCCCTGTATTTCTACCTTCTGAAGCAGAACAATAATAGCATTCATTTCTTGAGCATCCCCAGGTGTTAACTTGAGTAAATCTTTTGAGGAGGGCTTTGTTCCCTTCACACAGATGAGGGTCTAGCAACGTTGTGTGTTGAAGACCAGCATTCAGACCCCATCTTGTCTCCACTTACCATGGTGAAAGTCAAGTATTGCACTGGAAGTTAACGCAGCAATACACTTAGAGACCATAAGTTACCCCATGCTAAATTAGACTCAAACGAATGCATTTTCATGTTTTCATTTTTAAATGGCTTTTCTGTCAGGCATTATGTATGCCTCCCCTGTCTTGAGCTGGGGCTAGAAAATCAAGTGACTGAATTATGTTTAAAATAACTAAAATGAAATTAGTCTATTAATAAAGTGCTGAGTTTTTTATATTTAGCCTGCCAGAGCAAAAAAAAAAAAAAAAATTTCATTTTCTCATTGATTACCTGTTAGGATTTTTTGGATTTCTAGGTGAGCCATTACTCTGTTAACAGTGCTTTAAGACATAAAAGGGAAAAGGTTCAGACACTTGACTAAGCTGTAATTCTAATCAGCAGCAGTGTTAACACCAGTGTTTAGGCCTCAGAGTAACAAGAATGTGTCATCATACTGCCAAGTATTGTTCCTGTTACTACCCAATTCTCTAGTATCTCATGACAGTTTCTTAAAAATGTGTCCTTCTTGCTAACCACAGTGGCCGTGTTATCATCCTTAAAGGAAACACTTGGAAGTCACCAGCTTCTGGTCACTAGCTTCTTCAAGTCACTGTCATCTACCAATGAGATAGGGGCTACCAAGTAAAATGTAGCCAGGGCCACATTCACAGATGGAAGTGTTCAGTTAAGCAAAAGTAAAATTACATACCATCTTCATTCTGACGTTTGGAGATTGTTTATTCCTGCTTTATTGGCTGTAAAGTTCTGTGCATATATCAAACAGCATTTCAACAAGGTGGCTAATGTGTAGGAAGCTAGATTTTCTTTGTGATATAATTTGTCATGTAACATAAGGTATTTTACAAGTGTATTTCATTCGCTGTACGTTAAAATTCATATAAGATTTCATTTAAAGATTCGTCAAGACAACAATTCTAAAATCCTGTCATTTTTTTTTTTTTAAATCATTTTTCAGAACTTTGCAGTAACAGGAAGTAGAGCATCAGAAGGGGGTTAAAAAGTCGACTTCGGGAGAAAAAACATTTGGGCATTTTGCTTGCTAAGTTTACAAAATATACGCATCCAGCATTTAGGTATACAGTGCAGTGAAGAGAAAAGTGGAGATGCTCAAGGTTCTGGAGAAGGTCAAATGAAGGGTCCCTCACGTTGGCTGAGGCCAACCTGGCCTCAGAGAGGTGTGCAGAGGCACTAGGCAGGGGACAGGGCTTTGCAATGGTGAGGGTAAAACATGAACACAAGAAATACCCTAAGTCACTGTACATGGTTGTGCCTGGTGAGAGGTGGGACCAGCCCTTTTTTCATTTGGTGATTTGGCTGAGTAAGAAATCCTCTTGGTGCAAGACTGCTTCAATAAGAATCTGTTATAGATAGCAAATGTAAAGTTCACTGTCCTTTTTATTATCCCAACCTGGTAACATGACTAGAGGTAAAATAGTGAGTTAGATGATGGTTTAATATTTTAAAACTAGAGGGAAGACATACAAATAGATTGAGAGCAGTTTCTAAAGATAATCAGAATATATTTAGACTGCAGGAACAGTCAAAATTTTAAAATAAATGGTTTCCACATTTTTTATCCCCATCTTCCCCCCCTCCCGCCCCACTGTATGTTAAAACATTTTATCTGGCGACCACATTTTCCTACTTTTAATCACACACATCGTCAGAGCTTTTGATCAGCCTACCTAGTCTTCCTAGTCACTGAGTTGTGACAAAAGCCTGGTGTAGGCACCCTTACCATGGGTGTGTTTTTGCTAAGATCCCTGTAGACGGTGAACTATGAAGACAGCCCCCCGGCTCCGCTGGTCGCTGCCGCAGAGCTGCGTGTGAACTGCTCCTAGGAAGCCACGTCTCGGGGCGGGCGGCTCTCCGGCCGTGGATCCGTGTAAGGAGCGGCCGCATCCTGAGGCTCGGACTCGCCTCCGCTTTTCTGCCAGTGACGCCCTTGTTCTCTCGATCTGTTCAAGCCTCAGAATTTTTTTCTAGTTTCCTGTGTGTGCTTGAGATTCTTGGGTTAACGCGTGCTGCAGCTGAAAAATACAGCCCACATTTAGACAATGGGAAAGTCTTCTTAAAATAACTTCCGTATAAGTTACTCTAATCAAAGTGCTGCTGCCTGTGTGTTTATAAAAAACACGTGCGAATGCGAACCCGGCCCTGAGGGCGCCCGGGCCTGGAGGTCCTGGAGGTGGGGGCTAAAAACGGTGCCGCAGGCAGGGCCGCCCGTCCGCGATCTCCTCCCACCACTGCAGGAGCGCGGGGTCCTGGGGCAGCGCCCGGCCTAGAGGCCGCCCCAAGCTGCCGCCACCGCTCCGTGAGGGGCCGCTCGCTGCCGAGGTCCTGACCCAGACCCCAACCCGTCCAGCAGCGCCCAGACCCCCTTGGTGGGTGGCCCAGAGCGTCGCGGCCCGGGAAGGGGCGGGGCGGAGCGGGGGCGGCCGAGCTCTCGCGAGGTTTTGCCGGGGATCTGGCGGCTGTGGCTCGACGGCGGGTGCGGGATGCGCTCGGAAAAAGAGGGGGCCGGAGGCCCGAGGGCGGCCGTTGCCGCCCGAGGCCCGAGCGGGAGAGAGAAGCTAACGGCCGTAGAGGTGCAGTTCCACCGCGATTCGCCGCAGCGAGAGCCGGAGACGCCGCCAACGTCGTCCTCCGGCTGTGGGGGCGGTGCGGGCAAACCTCGCGAGGAGAAGAGGACGGCCCTGAGCAAGGTGGGGACG
>NW_022437000.1:14121868-14182144 GCF_009761245.1 Sapajus apella
GGGGGACGGGGGACGGGGAGTCCGGGCGCGGTGCATCGGGAGCGCTGAGTCCGGATCCTGCCGCTGTGGGAACGGCCGCTCGCTTCCCGCAGGTGGTCATCCGCCGCCTGCCCCCGGGCCTCACCAAAGAGCAGCTGGAGGAGCAGCTGCACCCGCTGCCCGCGCACGACTACTTCGAGTTCTTCGCCGCCGACCTGAGGTGAGGCCCGCCCCGCGGACACGCGCGCGAGTCTAGACGGGGAGGCGGCGGTTAGGGGTGGGGAGGGCGGAGCCGAAGCGCGGCGCGCGGTGTCGCTGCCCTGTGTTTCTCACCCTGATTTTGCTTTTATGGGAGTCGTGGGAGCTTTTTGAATAATTACATTTTAGTAAAAAGTGTCAGTTCGTCCAAAGAGACGTGTCACCGCCAAGCAAACACAGACGCGGTTTACAGAAAAGTGCGGGAGATTTCAGGCGCTAACGCTCGTGGGAACGCGCGCCGTGGAGAGGACCGGCTTCGCCCGCGCGGCGCCTCCCTGCTCGGACGCGGCTTTAAATACCCGCAGCGCCGCGCGCGTGGCTCACGCCGGTAGTCCCCGCACTTGGGGAGGCCGAGGCGGGCGCATCCCGAGGTCAGGCGATCGAGACCATCCCGGCCAACGTGATGAAACCCCGTCTCTACTAAAAATACAAAAATTAGATGAGCATGGCGGCGGCGCCTGTAGTCCTAGCGACGCGGGAGGCTGAGACCGGAGAATCGCTTGAACCTGGGAGTCGGAGGTTACAGTGACCGAAATCGCGCCGCAGCACACCAGCCTGGGCGACAGAGCGAGAGTCTGTCTCAAAAAAAATGTTAAATGAATGAATAAATAAATACCAGACAGTGTCCCCAAGTCAGGAGAGTCTCTCGGCGCCACGGGTTCCTCTGGGAGTGGGCCCTGGCCTTGCCTTAGGATTTCAGCCTCCGGAGACCGGTTCTGGGCAGTGGAGGAGGGACTTGAGTTCTCCCTCTTATTGAAGCAGTTTCAGTTAACATTTGCGTTTGTTTTTGCTAAAGAATATCCAATTCTTACAATTAACTGAGGTGACTCTTCGGCACTAAAGTTTTATCTAAAGTAGTTTGTTGTGTCCAGAAAAGGAAAAAGAGACTAATTTAATGGAATCTTGTATTTTTCACTAACCATTTTCACGGTTGTTTCTTATTTCAGTCTTTATCCTCATCTCTATTCAAGAGCGTACATTAATTTTAGGAATCCTGATGACATCCTTCTTTTTAGAGATCGTTTTGATGGATATATCTTCCTTGACAGCAAAGGTTAGATCATTGGTTTTTCAAAATCTATTATAATCTATAGGTATACTGGTGAAGTATTACTAGAATTTTCCTGCTTTTTTTTTTTTCTTTTTCATTTTTTGAGACAGGGTTTTGCTCTTTTTCCCAGGGTAGAGTGCAGTGGCCACAATCACGGCTCACTGCAGCTTCACACTCTGGCTCAAGTGATTCTCCAGCCTCCCAGGTAGCTGGGACCACAGGCGTCCGCCGCCATGATTGGCTGATTTTAAAAAAAAAAAAAAATTGTAGAGACCGGAAGGGGGTCTCACTGTGTTGCCCATGTAACACAGTGGTCTTGAACTCCGGGCTTCAAGTGATCCTCCCACAGTGCTGGGATTACAGGCATGTAGCTACAGCATCTGGCCCATTTGTGCATTTTAATTAAAAAGTTATTTAACTAAAATAAGAGAAATTTCATTATATTACTATATGTGCAGATATTAAAAATTAAAATTATTTAATTTTATTTAAATCAAAAGAATTCTTGGAATTCTGTGTAATAGTGACAGCCCATTTATGTATTATCATCAGAGAATGAAGGTTTTAATGAGTGAGTTTTCTGCATGAGAGAACTTTATCTTTTTAGATTCTAAAAGTAAATTACCTGTTTGATAGGAATTTTCTAAAGTGTACACTGACTTCTGTCTTCCTAAACAGCACCCTTCATGACTGTACCATTTATGAGAATGTCATCGGGGAGTCACTGACCGCTGTTCAACAGCTTTGCCTGCAGGGACAGTGGTCTTCATCTCTACTTTCAGTAGTTCCCTTCCCAGTACTTCTAGCGTTCTGCTTTGATCTTTTCCCTTCTTCTCCTGTCAGGCTGTCTGCTGTTGGGAACCCTAATCCTAACCGTGACCCTAACCCTGGCTGTCAAGTCTGTGTGCCTTTCACAGCAAGTTGTTTTCTGCCCTCCCCTCCCTAGCCACCCTCTTCCCTCTCCACCTGTTCCTGACACTGATGAGTGTTTTCTTTTTCTCCCCTTAGGGGTGAAGACTAGAAAGATTGTTGCAGAGTAACCAAGTAATAGCTAAATTAGGTTCCTGTGACTAGAAGCAAATGTGATGCCTGAACTGAACTATCTGACCTTTGTGTTCATTGCTCTTTTTTTCATACTTTATTCAGCTTCCTTTTTTTATTTTCAAAAAATAGTGGTAAAATATATGTAACATGGCCAGATATAATGGCTCACTCCTGTAATCCCAGCACTTTGGGAGGGCAAGGTGGGCAGATCACCTGAGGTCAGGGGTTCAAGACCAGCCTGGGCAACATGGAGAAACCCCATCTCTACTAAAAATACAAAAATTAGCCGGGCATCATGGTACATGCCTGTAATCTCAGCTACCACAGGCTGAAGCACGAGAAACACTTGAACCCGGGAGGAAGAGGTTGCAGTGAGCCGAGATCATGCTGACTGCAGCATTTTACGTTCCCACCAGTAGTGAGCAAGGAGCCCAGTCAGTTCTCTTAGTTGCCAGTACTACTTGTCATTGTCGTTTGTTTGTTTTCTTTTTTACTGTCTCCAGTAATGGGTGTAAGCAATGTCGTTTGTTTTTCAAGTACAGATAGGGTCTTGCTATGTTGCCCAGGCTGGTATCAAACTCCTGGGCTCAAGCAATCCTCCCACCTTGATCTCACAAAGTGCTGGGTTACAGGTGTGAGCCGTAGCCCTGCCTTGTTTTTATGGCCTCTGGCCTAAGCCTGTGCTTTTGGTGTCATATGCAGTAACTCATTGCCAGATTCATTGCCATGGAGCTTTTCCCCTGTACTTTTTTCCATGTGTTTTATGGTTTCATGTCTTACATTTAGGTTTGATCCGTTTTGAGTTACTTTTCGTATATGGTGTTAGGTATACAACTTCATTCTTCTGGCTGTGGATATCGTTTTCCCAGCTTAAGACTTTCTTTGGCCAGGCACGGTGGTTCACGCCTGTAATCCCAGCACTTTGTGAGGCCAAGGCAGGCAGATCACCTGAGGTCAGGAGTTCAAGACCAGTCTGGCCAGCATGGTGAGACCCTATCTACTAAAAATACAAAAATTAGCCAAGTGTAGAGGCAGGTGCCTGTAATCCCAGCTACTTAGGAAGCTGAGGTAAATTGCTTGAACCCAGGAAGCTGAGGTTGCAGTGAGCCAAAATTGTGCCATTGCACTCCAGCCTGGGCAACAGAGTGAGACTCCTTTTCCGAAAAATAAAAATAAAAAGACTTTATTTTCCCCATTGAATGGTCTGGGCAGCCTTTTCAAAAATCAGTTGACCAAATATACAAAGGTTTATTTCCAGGCTCTCTGTTTTATTGCATTGGTGGATGTGTCTGTCTGTGTGGCACTACCACACTCAGTGGAGCATGTCATCTGCCACTAAATGAGTATCCACTGTGTGCTAGGCCTTGTGGGTGGAGCAGTAGGTTGGACATCATCCCTGCAGGTCCAGTGCTCTGCAGTTACCAGATTCTTGACTTTATTCTGGATATGCAGGTTGGCACAAAAATGATCTCCCAGATAAAGGTGTTATAATTCAGTCACCTGACCATTACTGACAAGTCTAAAAAGGATGACTCAGTAGGTTTAGTACCAACGTAGCCGTGTTCTGTTGATGATTCAGCAGATAGCAGGTTCTCTTAGTGAACATTTCTCTTTGTGTATTTGTTTTTCCCCCATATAGCAACAAAGTCAGTAGAGATGATTTCCATTCTCTACTTTTATCAGAAGCAAATTTCTCCTGTAATATACTATAAACCCTTTGAAGCCCTCTTTTTTTAGCTATTGTGTCTTCTAAGCAAAGTAATTTTCTTGAACTTATGTAACAGATTGATAGTTGAATTCACTTTTTAAAATAAAATGTAAAATGTAACTAAGAAATCAAATTACTTAGAGGTATTCCAACAATAAATTATTTGGGATGGAGCTAAGGAGGTCAGGTTTATTGAGGTATAAGTTACATAGGGTAAAAGTCACACTTTTAAGGTGAACAATTTGATGAATTTTGAACGAATCCAGTTGTGTAACCAACACCACAACATGATGAATTGTTTTATGGAATAAATAATTGTTCTTCCTACCGGGAGTTCATCCGTGTTTAAGTCTGGAGTTTGCCATGCTAAGGTTGCAGGTACTTGGAAATGTAATTAAATTGCAGGGTTTTTTATCGTTTACTTTTTTATCTCTTACTGGAAGGATGAATTATACTTTAAATAGTAATAATACATTGTCATCGTTATACTTACTCTTTTTTTGAGACAGAGTCTTGCTCTATTGCCAGGGCTGGAGTGCAGTGGTGTGATCTCAGCTGGCTGCAACCTCCACCTCCCAGGCTCAAGTGATTCTCCTGCCTCATACAGGCGCCCGCCACTACCCAGCTAATTTTTTGTATTTTTAGTAGAGATGGGGTTTCACCATGTTGGCCAAGCTGGTCTCGAACCCCTGACCTCATGATTCGCCTGCCTTGGCCTCCCAAAGTGCTGGGATTACAGGCATCAGCCACCGCACCCAGCCTACACTTACTGTTTAAGTAAGCTAGGTCATTATTTTCCAAAATGAATGTAGAATTTCAAAATGGCTTCTGAAATATGTTTCCTGTTAAAGGCCTAGAATATCCTGCAGTGGTAGAGTTTGCTCCATTCCAGAAGATAGCCAAAAAGAAGCTGAAAAAAAAAGATGCCAAGACTGGAAGCATCGAAGACGGTGAGCCCTTTCCAAGTGCTGCATTATGAAGCTGCCAAAGTAAGAACACTGAGCCAATTAATTCTCCTGTAGTTGGGAAAGATTGCACTTTTTTTCTTTCTGTCTTTTTAATGTATAGATCCAGAATATAAGAAGTTTTTAGAAACCTACTGTGTGGAGGAAGAGAAGACCAGCACCAACCCTGAGATTCTGCTGGGGGAGATGGAGGCGAAGACAAGAGAGCTCATTGGTCTGTTTTGCTCATTTCTTCTCTTTTCTTTATTGAGAGATTCACTCATAGAGAATATACGTTTTCCGTCTTTTTCTTGATTGTGATAACAGGTTGAAACTTGTTACAGGCTCAACAGAAATGTAGAGTACTTAGCAGTTTTGACAAAAAGATGGCAAGATGGCCACATGGGAAAATGTTTCTGAGCATTGTTTGATGGAGAGCACCTGATTTTTCTTAGTTATAATCATGTTAAGTTCTAATGTTCCCTAATGAGCAATGGAGAAGACACATGAATGGTATGTGCATGTGCCTGACAGCTTCAGGGAAGGAGTATTGTGTCACAAAGTTGAAGTCAGTGGTCACAGTTCAATGCCTCAGGAGATGTTTTGCTCATGGTGAGGTCGTCTTGCTGCTGTTCCAAACAAATGCCAGGCTCCCTGAACCACGCCAAGCCAAGCCAACTCGTGGATAAGCCCAGCCAGAGCACAATCGGGTTTAAATCCAGCCTTCCACCCAATGCCCACAAGCTGGGATTACAGGGCGCTTGCCATCATGCCTGGCTAATTTAGAGAGGGTTTCACCATGTTGGCCAGGCTGGTCTTGAACTCCTGGCCTCAGGTGATCCGCCCACCTTGGCCTCCCAAAGTGCTGGGATTACAGGTGTGAGCTGCCGTGCCCGGCCATAATAAAGCTTTTGATCACTAAACAAGATGTGCTGAGGCTGCATGCTGCCTGGGCACTGACTCTGGGCCTCGTCATAGGGCTGAGTGATAAACAGGTCGTACAAGGCCTCTGCCTGCCATCGGGCACAACAGGTTGGAAGCAGGAGTGGGAGTAGCCCAGCCGGGGCACTTCAGTTTGTAATCAGTGCCACCGATGTGACCAAATGGCATATGGGAGGGGAAGATCAGGAGACTCCCTCTGAGGTGGTGGTGGAGCTGGAGCTGGGACGGCTACAGGAGGGAAAGAGGTCGGGAGACGAGCTGAGACTGGCTGTGCTGAGCAGTGAGGAAGGGCATGCCAAGGGCATGGCCGGGGGCTGGCGCTTTTCACTTCAGGTACAGAGTGCAGGCTTGTGGGGCTGGCGCGCATGGGTGAGGGCAGCTTGGTTGGAGGGTGGGAGTGCTGCGCAAGAGGTTTAGATTCATTCCAGGGCAACTGGATACCACTGGGGGAGTGGCATGATCTGATTATTGTCCCCATCACTCTGTTGGTGCCACACAGAATAGATTGTGGGTGCCAAAAGATGAGCATGTGTTTCGGAGATGGACTGGACAGGACTAACAGATGGATTGGATGTGGCAGGTTAGGAACAGGAATTAAGACTCCAAGGTTTGGCTTGAGCAGATGGGTGGATTGTGGCACCATTACGCCCAAGGGTTGATGGAGGTAGGACAGTATTGGGAGCAAAGTCGAGATTTCACTTTAGAACTTGATAAATTTAAGAAGAGCTAGAAAAAGCAAATTAGATGTTAATTACAGACCTCGCATTTCCTTCTCACTTTGTTTTAAATGTCTCTTTGTATTGGATCGATCGTTTAGGGCTGTTTTGAGACATACCTTTTTAGTTCAGACTCACTACTCCTGCAGGGGCTGCTGGAGGATCAGGGTGGCATCACCAAGAATCTGCTGCACAGCCAGTGCAGCACAAATGTTGACTGAATGAATGAATGTGGCTTGGAATCCACCGTCCCTGTTGGGAGCAATTAATTCGTTCTAGGACTTGGCTGTAAAGCCTTCTTTGTTTCTGTGATTGCTGTTTCTGCATATTAAAAATTTAACCTTAATCAGGCAATTCGTGGCAAATTATCTTTTTCTTAGGTTTTGGCCTCCATTGGATTCTTCTGAACAGATCTAAGAAGCGAATGTTAAATGGAATATGAATAAACACTGGCAAGGGCTCTGGAGTTGTTGAGTTAGTCTGGTGCATAGGCCTTTAGAGCAGACTGCCTGGGTTCAGCTCTGAGACTTCTGTTTACTTGTGTTCTGTTGCATGGTCGTGCGTATTTTGTCTGATAAATAACATTTATGATGTGTAAAACACTTTCTTACTCAGGTCTCATGTACTTTTCCTATGATCCCTGTGGGGGATAGGGCAGGCATTTTGTAGGAAGAGGAAGGCAGGCAGGTAGAGTCTGGGGTCAGCCTCCCCGTGCTTCTGGGTGGTCTCGCCCTGCTTCTGGCTGACAAGTCCAGGCCTTCACAGAGCAGAGCAGACCCCTGGTTGATTTGAGAGAATTTGCCCATTACAGAGAGCTGATCATTTTACCTGAGCCAATGAGCTCTACTCACCCTGAGCCAGAGTTCGTGGTCTGCCCAGGGACCCCTGGGGGGAGTGGGTTCTCTGTGGCCACTGTGCTTTCCATGAAATATGGCATTTGCAGCCGCATCAGCTCTTCCCTACGGCCACCATGCCTGGGGCAGGGCTCCTGGGACAGGTGCCATTTGATCCATGATGTCAAGGTGTCAGGGGTCCTCAGTTCTAAGTGAGGGATCCCTGGCCAGAGTTTCTGCTAGGATTCCTGATTCACACCTGTTCCTCAGAATTCCAGAGATGTTGTGTCAGTTTGCAGGTGCATCCAGGGATTCTTCCCAACCCTGTTTAATCTGAGACCTGCAGAATAAATCCAGACCATCTTCCCCCTTCCCACCTGTGTCCTCATGTTGGCAGGACACGGGGCCCGACCCCCTGAGCGGGAGTCCCTCTGAAGCAGTGCCTATGGGGCCTCCAGCTTGCCTGGGCACTCACATCCAGGTCAGATCTGAGCAGTTCCCTAGTAGTTGGCATCTTTTCAGAACTCAACAGCACCATGTGGAGTCCTTTTCTAAACTGCAGTCCAGAGTTGTGTCTTATCATTATGATTTTATGGAGTATGTATTGTAAGACATTACAAGAATCCATGTTTCTTAAAGCCATCACTTGGAGAACAGAAAACGAAAAAATTCTCAGAATATGTGATGTATCAAAGTAAATACATGTTAATGACTTAAGGTATCTACAGAAATATCACCTGTGTAGTATTTTAAGCCTCCCTTAAGAATCAGGAATTAGATATCTACTACGTATAAAATTGTTGATAGTTTCAAATTACTTGACTTGATAGTAATGGAATAAAAACTCCCCTGGAGACAGTGTGTGGTCATGTTAAATTTAAAAAGTAATTATATTGTTACCCTATTTATTTTAAAGATTAAATTGAAAACAAGTATTTAAAGTAAATCGTTCTTTAGGAGTTAAATGCTACATTACAATTTTTGTGTTTTAGCTAGAAGAACCACACCTCTTTTGGAATATATTAAAAATAGAAAATTAGAAAAGCAGGTAGGTCTGGCCTTTACCTGATGGACACCCTCCCTGCTGCTGCCATTCTCATCCAGACAGTCCGTACACACATTCTTCCATGTCTTTAGAGAATTCGGGAAGAGAAGCGAGAAGAACGGAGGAGGAGAGAGTTAGAAAAGAAACGCTTGCGGGAAGAGGAGAAAAGAAGAAGAAGAGAAGAAGAAAGATGCAAAAAAAGGGAGACAGATAAACAGAAGAAAACTGCAGAGAGAGAAGTAAGGATTAAGGTAATTCTGAGGAAACATTTTATTCAGTTTTTCCAATAGTTCTGTTACAGTAATTATCCTTTTTACACATCTTAGCTCTTTAGAATTTTGAGAACATTTTGAGTTCACGTAATACTGTGTTGTTACAAACCCTTTCTTTCTATGTCAGCAGTGGTTTCCACAGCGCGTCCTGAGCCCTGGGAGTCCTCAGGCTGTTGTTGGGCGCCTGTCCTCCTGGGTGTGCACTGAGGACACCCCCACAGGAGCCCCACGCTGGCACATGTCGGGTTGCTGCTGACACTGTCCCTTTTTTTGTTTTTCAACTTTCCAACTTTCCTTTTAGGTTATATCAAGAGCATAAAGATTAAAAGACAGATGGCTCCTGGCTTCTCTGCTATTTTTTTTTGTTTGTTTGGTTTTTTGCGGACAGGTTGAGACAGGGTCTCTATGTGTCACCCAGGCTGGAGCATAGTGGTGCAGAATCACAGCTCACTACAGCCTCTATCTCCCAGGCTCAAGTAATCCTCCTGCCTCAGTCTCTCTTTCCAGGGGTACACCACCGCAGCTGAATAGCTAATTTTTAAAAAAAGTTTGTAAAGATGGGGGTCTCACTGTGTTGCCCAGGCTGGTCATGAACTCTTGGGCTCAAGTGATCATCCTGCTACTGGGACTAGAGAGGCGCGGGCCACCACACCCAGCCCTCATGGCTATTCTTAATAAAGAAAAATACAGCACACAGAACAGCTCAGCTGTTTAATGTTCCTCTGAGGATGGTAAGCAGTAAGCTTATGTGTGGCCACACAGGCAAGAGCTGGGAGGGAGCCCAGCTGCCCATGCACTCCGGTTGGCCTCCAGAAGCCTCTCGGGGCACGGCAGAACTGCCCTGCTCCCCAGCTCGTCTCCAGCAGCCCTGACCTGCTATTTTCTCCTGAATGCACCAGCAGATTCCACCTCAGGCCTCTGCACGTTTTTCTCCACGGGGACTTCCCCAGATTTGCCCATGGCTGCTCCTCAGCATCTGGTCTTAGATCTTGACTCTGCAGTGGAACCTTCTCTTCCCGTCTCCCTGTGTCTCTGCTGCTTTACTCTCCCTTTGTATGTGTTCGTAGCCTTTGATACTACCTGAGATTATCTTGTTCCTTTGTTTCCTTTCTCCTATTTTTGCCACTGTTTACAGCATTCCCCCTTGACCACCATTGCCTCAGGTGGATAATCAGGCATGAGCTCCCTCAAGGCAGGGGCATGTCTGTCCCATTCACAGCCATTTCCCTAGTGCCTAGCACAGTGTCTTAGACCTTGCTTCCTGCACACGGCTCCTCAAACCCCGGGAATCTGCAGTAATATGAGTATCTTATATGCCAGTGAGAGGACTGGCAGCTTCAGAATGGGGACTAGTTGCCAGAAAGACCAATGCAGGACTAGAGGGTTGGGACTTTCAGTCCCAACCTAGCTTCCAAGAGGACAGAGGGCCTAGAGAGAGGTAATCACCAGTGGTCGATGACTTAATCATACCCGTGTCATGAAACCTTAAAAATGCCTAAAGATGAGGCTTCCGGGTTGGTGAGCACAGCAAGATACTGGGTGGGTTACGCATGGAAGCTCCAAGGACCACCCCACCATACCCCATACCCACCTTGTGCATGCCGTTTGGCTGTTCTAGGTTGTACCCTTTATGATAAGCCGGTAGTCCAGAGTGCAGTGCCTTTCTGAGTCCTGTGAGCCATTCCAGCAACTTAGCAAATCTGAGGAGAGGCCATTGGGAACTCCTGAATTTACTGCTGGTTGGTCACAAGTACCGGTGACACACTGGGACTTGGAACTGTCATCTGAAAGGAGGGGCAGTCTTGTGGGACTGAGCCCTTGACTTGTGGGGTCTGGTGCTAACTCCAGGTCAGTGGTCTCAGAGTTGAGTTGAATGTGGAGCATGCAGCTGGTGTCGGAGAGGTGGTATTGAAAAAGATGTGCAGTATCAGAAATGTTGTAAGAACAGTCCCTAGGCACACAGAACATTTGTTGAGTAGGTAGATGGAGATTGTTGCACTTCCCGATGGTTTGCATTTATTACAAACATATTAATGCCGCAATTGTTTTAAAAGATGGATAGGGCTGGGCATGGTGGCTCACACCTGTAATCCCAGCACTTTGGGACGCCGAGGCAGGCAGATCATGAGGTCAAGAGATCGAGACCATCCTGGCCAACATGGTGAAACCCCATCTCTACTAAAAATACAAAAATTAGCTAGGTGTGGTGGTGCGTGCCTATAATCCCAGCTACTTGGGAGGCTGAGGCAGGAGAATGGCTTGAACCCTGGGGGCGGAGATTGCAGTGAGCCAAGATCGCGCCACTGCACTCCAATCTGGTGACAGAGCGAGACTCCCTCTCAAAATAAAAAAAAGGATGAACAGTTACTGGAAAGGAAATATTTAAGTTCCCATATTCCACATAGGCAGAATAAGAGGATGTTCACAGCTGACACAGGACCCATGCTTGATGAGAAGCAGTTTTCATGATGCGTTTTGTTCCCAAGTGAATGCATGTAATTGAATGCGTCTGTGTATGGTCTTGCTATGCTGCAGTTTAAAGTATGTCTACTTTATGAATGAGAACACAATTCTTAGTTCACCTTCCATTTCTGTTCTACAAATATTCTATGTGATGCTTCCACTTCTTTTTTTTTTTTCTCTCTTTCTTTTCCCAAGTTAGCTGAAGTGCTTTAGTTTCAAAAATTATTCAGAGAGCAGGGAGAAAGGCCCAGGGGGAGACAGGGCAGATGAAATATGTCATAGCGACTTGCTCATCAATTCTGTTTCAAGAACGAGAATAATCAATGTTTTGAAAACTATAAAATATTCTAAAAATCATCAATAGGAAGAAACCTTTAAAAAACTTTTTTTTTCCTTACCACAAAAGTAATACTTGTCTATTTTAGAAAAACTAGACCCTGTAGATGAAAGGAACTAAAGTCATGTCTTGTCTATTTTAGAAAAACTAGACCCTGTAGATGAAAGGAACTAAAGTCATGTAAGTTCTGCCATCTAGCAACAATCACTATTGTCGTGGCACAGCGGCCCACACCTGCAATCCCAGCACTGTGGGAGGCTGAGGCAGGTGGGTCACCTGAGGTCAGGAGTTCGAGACCAGCCTGGCCAACATGGGGAAACCCCATCTCTACTAAAACTACAAAAATTAGCCAGGTGTGCTGGCATGCACCTGTAGTCCTTGCTACTCAGGAGGCTGGGGCTGAAGCAGGAGAATCGCTTGAACCCAGGAGGTGGAGGTTGCAGTGAATTGAGATCGTGCCACTGCACTCCAGCCTGGGTGGCAGAGCGAGACTCCATCTCAAAAAAAAAAAGAAATTAAGAATCACTGTTAACAGAGTGCTGCAGAGCCCTTTAGACAGTGTTGTATGTGTGTTTGAACATAAATTGAAGTGGGATTGTGGTGCATTTTCTGGTTTTTAGCCTGTTTTTCATCATGTGAACATCTTTTCATCATATTAACTATCTTACATTATTTTTCGTGACTACAAAATATTTCATTCACTGAATGTTCCACCAGGTGTTCGACCAAAAACCTCATTTTTGAACATTTAGCTTTCATTATTTTGCTGTGCAAACATTTGGCTTCATTATTGGGATCTATTTGTAATTATTTAACAGCTTCTTTTAGAATGTGCTCTTGAGGTGATATTTTACTAACATTATAATTTCTCAGCTTCTTAAGAAACCAGAAAAGGGAGAGGAACCAACCACAGAGAGTCCAAAAGAAAGAGGAGAGGAGATTGATCCTGGAGTTGGCAAGCAGGAATCCAGTACCCCCGGCGCAGTCATAAAAGTCAGGCCCGCGGAAGGCTCGCTGGAGGAGCCCCAGGAGATGTGAGCGTGCTTTCGTTGTTAGGACCACGTCAGCTCCCAGTCATGGCAATGTAGGCTTTGTCAGTACGAGTGTGCCTATTTCACATTATTCTTGGAATCCAAGACTTTCCAAGGTGTGCAAGTACACGTCAGCCTTCATTTCCCATCAGCATGCCAGGAACTTAGTGGACTCTCTCGTCTGTAGTCTGTCTTCAGATCAGGGAATTTCTTCCTGTTGTTTGCTTTGCTGTTGCCTCCATGTCCTCTTCCTTTTTCTCCTGAGCTGCCTCCTGGATTCCTGCAGTTGCATGTCAGGTCTTCAGGATCTGTCTTCCCAGTCTTTGTGTTTCCTTTTTTTTTTTTTCTCTGTGTTTTGTGATATCTTGCCCTTTGCTCTTTTTTTAATCTCTCCTGCCATTTATCTACAGAATTGTGTATTTGAGAACCCCATCTTTTAGAGCTGGCAGATCTTTTGTGATAGAGAAACAGAATTTTAAGTACTGTAATCCTTTGGTTGAAGCTCCCGCTGGCACCTCTAGCTGTGGAACTTGACCAGCAGCTTTGTCTGTGCACTGTGGGTCCTCCCTTTTTCTTTTCCTTTGTCCCTTATGGCATGCAGCTCTGTGGAGGTATGTCCCTTATGACATGGAGCTCGTCTGTGAAATGGACAGACACAGCAGTATCTGCCTGGTGGGCCAGAGAGACCAGCCAGATGCCAGTAGGGAGGGATCCTGTCCCTCCTGCTCCTGGCACGTGCCATCCTCAGGGCCCCATGCGGTTGGGCTTATCTTCCCCTCCAGGACCCCTGCCCACTCACCACATCTCAACATCCACGGTCTCCTGGTGCCCAGGGCCACTTGGCTCGCAGGGGATGGTGAACATGGAATTTAGTTGGGAAGCCTAATGGGATGAGGCTGCCAGCTTCCCAAAGTCACAGTAATCGGAGTGATTTCTCACTGCCTTTCTTTCAGAGTTGTTGATGAAGTATTTTTTTTCTTCTTGGGGGTTTTGGTTTACTGCTTTGTTTGTAAAATTTATATGAGATTACAAATCCATGATTGTGAAGCACTGTGATTATGTTACACGTGTTACCATGACTGTCGATGATACAGCAGTGCCTACTGCCATGTGCCTGGTGTGAATTCATACTTGGTTACAGAGCCTTATCCCCACCAGCCCTGCCAAATGAGCTCAACAGCCATTTATTTATTTACTATTCACTTAATATTCTGATAAATACATAAATATAATTAATTTGCCATTATTAAGTGTCAGTTAATTTGACTGTGCTTGAAGCAGAAAGTAAGCTGTCAGTATTCGGGCTGCCGGTCATGATGGATGTACACCTGGGTTCCCAGGACAGCCGCTGGACCACTTTAGTCTCAGTCACTTGATCTGTGGAAAAGAAGATTTATTTTATTTTATTTTATTTTTAATTTTTTTGAGTCTCGCTGTGTCACCCAGGCTGGATTACAGTGGCATGATCTCAGCTGACTGCAAACTCCACCTCCCACGTTCAACCAATTCTCCTGCTTCAGCCTCCCAAGTAGCTGGGATTGCAGGCACCCACTACCACATCTGGCTAATTTTTGTATTTTTAGTAGAAACAGGGTTTCACCACGTTGACCAGGCTGGTCTCAACTTCCTGACCTCAAATGATCTGCCTGCCTCGGCCTCCCAAAGTGCTGGGATTACAGGCACATGCCACCACACCTGGCTAATTTTTGTATTTTCAGTAAAGACGGGGTTTCACTATGTTGGCCAGGCTGGTCTCCAACTCCTGACCTCAGTTAGTCCACCTACCTTGGCCTCCTAAAGTGCTGGGATTGCAGGCATTACTCACCATGCCTGGCCAAAAGAAGATACTTACTTTGGAGGGTTTTGAGAATTAGAAAATGTGTATAAAAAGTACCTTAGCATATCTTATTGCCTATCTGTCACTCAAGTGAAATTGCAAATTTTACTACGATTTATTCCTCTTCGCAGTGGTTTTTATGAATGCCTGTTGTGTGCCCATCGCAGTAAAGCCTCAGCAGCGCAGTGCTGAGCACGTCACACTGTCCCTGGCCTCTGGGAGCCTCTGGTCTAGAAAGGAGGGTGGGCAGCTAACCGGCATTTACTGCAGTTGCTGATCATTTGTGTTGAACATAGGTCACGCAACGGCAGTGACAAAGAGCACAGGGATGTGGAGAGATCTCAAGAAAAAGAGCTTGAAGCACAGAGACCCCATATGGATGATGGCAGGAGGCACAGAGCTTACCACGAGCCTGACCGGCTTTCCAGAAGGAGTGAAGATGAGCAGAGATGGGGGAAAGGACCTGCCCAGGACAGAGGGAAGAAGGGGAGCCAGGACAGCGGGGCCCCAGGGGGTGCCGCGGAGAGACCCGGGAGAGCTCAGAGGTGTGACGACAGTCCAGCACCCAGAAAGGAGCGACTGGCAAACAAGGTTTTTATCAAATCCAGAAAGAAACACCTGGCTGGCTGTCTTAGGTCCACGTTGCACGCTGACCATGTCATTTGGCCTTATGTCATCTTGGGGAGCGTAGTGCTTTTACAAGAGCAGTTATTCCTGAAAGATCGTAGAGGAGACTAGTCATCATCTTTTCTCAGAGAATCAAATTATTTTTGAGGAGGAAAAAGAAAGATTTTATTTAGTTTAAAAGTAGCACATTTATATGATTTGCTTGAGAATAAGATTAAGGATTATGACCTTTTCCCTTGGAAGGAAAGTTTTAATGATATTTCATGGAGCTGTCTTCCACATTATTAACAACACTCTCATCATTAGTGAATAATCCCATGGCTCAAAAACACCCGTAAGTTAGTTGTGCACAGACAGTGAGCACAGGACTGTGGTTACCCCCTTAGCCAAGCAAACAGCTTCTTTTTCAGAAGCTTGAAGCTCATTTTTGTTCAGATTGCATTTTCCCAGCGCAGCACTACAGATGGCATCATCTCCCTGACAGCACCAGGCCCCACCCCAGCCTCCCAGCGAACTGAGGGCTGCGTAGGGCTGCAGTTCCCACTCACCTCCCTCCCTCCCTGTAACCCTGGCAGCCACTGTCGGTTCTGTGTGAATTTGTCACTTCAAGAATGCTTGATAAATGGAAATACACAGTATGTGAGTTTTAAGAGTGGCTTTCTTCACTCAGCCTAATTCCTTTCAGATCTTTCCAGGTTGTCATATGTATGAACGATGTTCACTTTTAAAATGTCTCAGTGAAGTAGAGGCTGAAAGCCAGAGCGGAGCCTTCTTGTCTTCACCCTTGAATGATCACCTCTAGAATACTCCACAGTTTTCTAGGGTTGCCTAGACCTCTAGTGGCACAAAGTACAGCCATGGGTCCTTTTGATGGGGACTTGCTCACAGGTCTTCAGTTGCCTTTTCACAGTGGTGAATGGTCTGATGTCCCCCCGACCTGAGGTGGGGGAGCATTCGCTCCTCTGTTGAGTCTGGTGGGAATGAGGCGCTGTGTGCAGGAGCTGTCTTCCTGGAAGCCTGGCATTTGTCATGTACTTCTAAGGTCAGGCTCCGTGCTCCGTCTGTGTACACAGGCACTGCCCTGGTGAGAAGTGAGAGCTGTGCACGCTGGCTCCAGGCAGCCTGTCTCTGCCCCACAGGAGGATTCAGGTCCAGGGGCCTGCTGAGCCTGTTTGCACCCCTCCCATTGGTCAGGTTCATATCAAGGAAAAGAAATTAAGTTCACCCCCTTGGCGTAACCTGATGGGGGCTTCCACACACAGTCCAGGAGGAGGTAAAGGTGAGCTGGTGAATCCCAGAGAAGGAGCACATGAGATGTACCCACATGGTCATCCGTGCAGCCCACACTTGGGCTCCTGGCGGCCATTGGAGGCTAAGGCTGCAGCTCTGCAGGGAGAGTAGGCAGTGAGCGGGAGGCACATGGAGTGGGAGGCTACAGGCTTCTGCAAATGAGCCGTCTTCCTCCCTTCCGCCCCTTCAGTGCTGGGGCAGGGCTGGTGGCCCCATCAGGGAGGAGTCGCTGCCTTCCCTGGCTATTGCTGCCCTCAGGCTCTGAACAGCTGCCCTTCATGGATTTTATGGGTCGTTTTTATTACTGCTTCTCCAGGAGTTTAATAAAATGATGGAGTGGTGTTTTCTAAAAAGGGGCAGTTCAGTTTCCCTGCTGGTAGATGCTAGGCAGGGATAAGCCCGTGAAATTGCTTATTACTCACGTTAATAACTGTTTCAGTTTGCAGATCTGAAACCATCTCTGAGGGTCCACATCTCATTTTGTTTCAGGCTTAGGGACTGAGGTGGACATGTTTTGAGTTTTCACCTCCCAAACTCAGAGGGGGATGCCATGATTGTACTACTACTGTTCCCGCAGATTACATGTTCTTGGTTTGAGCAGTAAGATTTGCCTAGGTAACCAACATTTACGAGGCTTTTTAAATTGCTTTAGAATGCCTGGTTTCTGAGATAGTGCTGTGAAAAGGGTTGATTTTTAGCTGCCTGGTTGATTTTCTTTTCTTTTTTGATAAGGAGTTTTGCTCTTTCGCCTAGGCTGGAGCGTAGTGGCGCAATCTCAGCACACTGCAACCTCCGCCTTCCAGTTTCAAGGGATTCTTCTGCCTCAGCCTCCCAAGTAGCTGGGATTGCAGGCACCCACCACCACACCCGGCTAATTTTTTTGTTTTTGTTTTGTTTTGTTTTTGAGACACAGTCTTGCTCTGACGCCAGGCTAGAATGCAGTGGCACGATCTCAGCTCACTGCAACCCCCGCCTCCCAAGTTCAAGCAATTCTCCTGCCTCAGCCTCCTGAGTAGCTGGGATTACAGGTGCCCACCACTACACCGAGTTAATTTTTTGTATTTTTTAGTAGAGACGGGGTTTTACCCCATTGGCCAGGCTGGTCTTAAACTCCTGACCTCATGATTTGCCTGCCTTAGCCTGCCAAAGTGCTGAGATTACAGGTGTGAGCCACCATGCCTGGCCTAATTTTTGTATTTTTAGTAGAGATGGGGTTTCATCATGTTGGCCAGGCTGGTCTCAAACTCTTGACCTCAGGTAATCTGCCCACCTCAGCCTCCCAAAGTGCTTGGGTTATAGAGGCATGAACTACCACATCTGACCTGGCTGATTGTCTTTGGACAATTAATATCAGCAAGCTCTAGAAATGCAGGGAGAGGCCGGGCGTGGTGGCTCACGCCTGTGATCCCAGCACTTCGGGAGGCCAAGGCAGGTGGATCACCTGAGGTCAGGAGCTCAAGACCAGCCTGACCAACATGGAGAAACGCCGTCTCTACTAAAAATACAAAATTAGCTAGATATGGTGGAGCATGCCTGTAATCCCAGCTACTCGGGAGGCTGAGGCAGGAGAATTGCTTGAATCCGGGAGGCGGAGGTTGCAGTGAGCCGAGATCATGCCATTGCACTGCAGCCTGGGCAACAGGAGCGAAACTCCATCTCAAAAAAAAAAAAAAAAGGACAAGAAATGCAGGGAGATATTGATGCTTTCTGCGTTGCTGGTCCTTGGAAGAGTAACGTGCCCTCTTATCCTGGCAGGACCGGCCGGCCTTGCAGCTATATGATCCGGGAGCTCGCTTCCGAGCTCGAGAGTGTGGTGGAAGCGGGAGGAACTGCAAGGCAGAAACGTCGGGGACTGGTCCTGAGAACAGGGAAGAGGCAGAGTGAGTCACAGTGTGCACCTGGCCTCCATGGACGAGCGAAGGCATCCCAGAAACGTGTACGTGACTCCAAGTGTCACTGGAAGGGAGCACTTACTCGTTACCAGGAAACGAAGCTGAAAATAAAGAGGGTGACGTAGAAACACACAGAAGCCATTCTAAAGAAAGTAGTGATCTTGTCTTAAATTGAGCAGAATTCTCGTGGATTTTAACATTTCTGGTATAAACTAGTATTTGATGTTTAGCCAAATCACAAATGATTTTCACTGGACAGTAGAAAAGTATGTGTAAAATAGGGGAGAAAATTAGTATTGGATCAGTACGAGCCCTGAAGCACTGTCAACGTATGTTTGTAAGCAGAGGAGCTGTCAGCCTCATTGTGGCCTCTGAGCCGTGGTGTCGAGGAAAGAGCAGTTCTTGTTTGTTATCACCTTTGTGAGTCAGTCACACCTGTGCTGTGTTTTAGTCCTTCGGTAGGGATATGTATCAGACTTCACACTATGTAAAACCCAACAGCTTCAACTATTGCCATTTCAGCAGTTTTGTCACTGACTGGATGAAAATGATTTCACAGTCTTGGATGGATGCGTTTGTGGTTTGTAACCATTATGGTTTAAACCATGGTTTAAGGATTTGCCCAAATAACAGAAATTTTGTTCAGGAAGGGATAAAGTGGGTACAGCACATAGATGACTTTTAGACACTTTATTTGTAAATAACTTAAAATAGCTTTCTGAAACTATGCATCCTACAGTTTTCTTCCTTTCAGTGAAATTGTTAAATGTTAATGTATTTTTGGCACTATGATTTTAACCATTTATTAAATAATTTTGTTAAAGAGGTATTGGAATATTCTTTGAATCTGTGTCAGCTATGTAAGGGAAATTCTGATTTGTTAGTTCAAATGCCTGACAGTGTAATCATGCAGATCTTCTCTTTTCTTGGTTTGGATGACACTGGGCAGATGTCAAAACACGCAGAAAGTTCCAAAAGGTAAGGCCTTAAAATATTTTACAGGTAAATATTTTACCACACCTGGCTTTTACCACAGACTTTTGCCACACCTGGCTAATTTTTCTTTAACACTTTCTGCATCTGCCCTAAATATCAGAGCAAGACAGAAAAAGAAAACACTAGGTTAGGACAAGCAAACTCACACGCGCAAAAAAAAAAAGACAACACAATTTGGAAGAGCCACCCAGAGGGAGACAGTGTCAGCACCACCTGTGTCACACACACAGGCTGTGCTTTGTCTGCTGGTTCTACTTGACAAAAGGGGACCAGTTGTTTCTTTCATCAGTGAACCACAGCTGCAGGTGGATTTGTATACCAGGATGAATGAGGACTCAGACGTCACCTTCCATTTCCAAGTGTACTTTGGCTGTTGTGTAGTCATGAATAGCCATGAGAAGGGGGCTTGGAAGCCTGAGGTGAAATCCAAAAATATGCCCTTTCAGGATGGCAAAGAATTTGACCTGAGTATCTTGGTGCTGGACAGTAAGTACCAGGTAGTGGTCCGTGGCCAGTGTTCTTATAGCTTTGACCATCGAAACCTGCCTGAGTCTGTGAAGATGGTGCAAGTGTGGAGAGACGTCTCCCTGACCAAAATGATTGCCTGCAGTTGAGGGTGATAACCAGACTCCCTGTTGACAAGGAATCCCTGTTCCTGTGTGACCATGGGATTCCCAGAGCTAGCTAACAGCATAATTCCTCCTCTCTTCAACCCTTACTCTTTCTCTTTAAAGCTTCAACAAACTTTAAAAAAAAAAAAAAAAAAAATTACATTTTAAAATCACATACGCCCATGCTTCTTCACAAAGGGAATATCTTATCTGTAAAATAAAGCCATATTCCCACTGGAAAGTTGGTGATCATTAAGAATTTCTAGGTTGCTTAAATAATAGTATCTTGCCTATACGAAGTTCTTTTTTCTTTGTTTTCTTTTTTTTGAGACAGTCTCACAATGCCACCCAGGCTGGAGTGCAGTGGCGCACAGTGGAGTGCAGAATCCGCCTCCTGGATGCAAGCAATTCTCCTGCCTCAGCCTCTGGAGTAGCTGGAATTACAGGCGCCCACCACCACACCCAGCTATATTTGTATTTTTAGTAGAGTCAGGGTTTCACCATGTTGGCCAGGCTCATCTTGAACTCCTGACCTCAGGTGATCTGCCCGTCTTGGCCCCCCAAAGTGCTGGGATTATAAGTGTGAGCCATCGCGCCCAGCCCGTTTTTAATTTTATTAATATAATTACTGAGAAATCTTGTTCACATAGTAAAAGGGAACAGAGGAATTTTGTTATATTAATACCACTTAATTCAAATTTCTTTCTGGCTGGGCTCAATGGCTCATGCCTCTAATCCCAACACTTTGGGTGGCTGAGGTGGCCACCCAAAGTGTTGGGATTAGAGGCATGAGCCATTTGAGGTCAGGAGTTCAATACCAGCCTGACCAACATCTCTACTAAAAATACAAAAAAATTAGGCTTGGTGGCACACGCCTGTAATCACAGCTACTGGGAGGCTGAGGCAGGAGAATCACGTAAACCTGGGAGATGGGGTTTGCAATGAGCCGAGATTGTGCCACTGCACTGTCGCCTGGACGACATAGTGACACTGTCTCAGGAAAAAAAAAAAAACTTACTTTCAAGTTATATTGCAAAATGTTCATAGTTATCTATGATCAGTATTTTAATGGTCTACCATCTCATAATTCTTTCAATTTTATTGAAAGCTAAGGATTGGGAACTTTTTAAAAAGATTTATTCAATCACTAAAGTCCCCAATTTCTTTATTTCTGAGGATTTTTCAGCTATTGATTACACCCATTGCTCTTCCGCTCTTTGAGAGAAACAGCTTAATTTGGCATACTCAGGTTTGCGGGGAGAATCAAAGCAGTGATTTCAGCACATCTTTATCAGTGCAATTTGTTTTGTTTAATTTTTTTTGAGATGGGGTATCGCTCTGTTGTCAGGCTGGAGTGCAGTGTCACAGTCTCGGCTCACTGCAACCTCTGACTCCCTGGCTCAAGTGATTCTCCTGCCTCAGCCTCCTAAGTAGCTAGGATTACAGGCACGTGCCACCATGCCTGGCTAATTTTTGTATTTTTAGTACAGACAGGGTTTCACCATGTTGACCAGGATGGTCTTGATCTCCTGACCTCATGATCCACCTGCCTTGGCCTCTCGAAGTGCTGGGATTACAGGCGTGTCAGTGCAATATTTATAGTGTTCAATGCATGTTTGCCAAAGCCTTGGATTGTGGATTTAATTCATCCAATTTCTGGAAAATGCAGTAAAGTCGAGATTAAAATTATATAGAGCAAATAGTTTGTTTCTCATTACCTAATATAAATAATGCAGTATAATGTTTAGCTAAATGTGTGAGTTATTGGTGAAGCCAGCAGTGTGATAATGGGAGTTCTATTACTTCAGTAAATATGTGTTTGAATATGTTAACTTTAGCATGGGGCTTTTAGGGATAATTAAAAGATTGATTTTTAAAATTATAGTTTTGTTTTACAACATGACCAGGTGTCTTAGATGTATTTAATAAAACATTAAAGTATATATTGATAAAAACTAATAGTCTTGCATTTAGCTTATAATTTTTTTTTTTTTTTTTTTTTTTTTTAGACCGAGTCTCACCCTGTTGCCCAGGCTGGAGTGCAATGGCAGAATCTCAGCTCACTGCAACCTCCACTGCCTGGGTTCAAATGGTTCTTCTGCCTCAGCCTCCCGTGTAGCTGGGACTACAGGTGCGTGCCACCATGCCCAGCTAATTTTTGAATTTTTAGTAGCGACAGGGCTTCACCATGTTGACCAGGCTGGTCTCAAATACCTGACCTTGTGATCCACCTGCCTTGGTCTCCCAAAGTTCTGGGATTACAGGCGTGAGCCACTGTGCCCGGCCAGCTTATAATTTTTTTAACTAATGGAAGGTAGAAATATATATATATATATATATTTTTGAGACAGGGTCTCACTCTCTTGCCCAGGGTGGAGTGCAATGGCGTGATCTCAGCTCACTGCATCCTCTGCGTCTCGGGTTCAAGTGATCCTCCTCCCTCAGCCTCTCGAGCAGCTGGAACTACAGGTGTGCACCACCACACCCAGCGAATTTTTTTGTGTATTTAGTATTTAGTACAGATGGGGTTTCACCATGTTGGCCAGGCTGGTCTTGAACTCCTGACCTCAGGTTATCCACCTGCTTCGGCCTCCTAAAGTGCTGGGATTGCAGGCATGAGCCTGGCCAGAAATAAAGTATTTAATTGGATAAAGAATGACAGTAACTGGGAAACATTTGGTAGAAACAGGTTTTAAGTATCTTAATGATTACTGCACACTTTATCAGGATGAAACCACATAAAAATTTACCCTTAGGTTTTATAGGATGTAATTTGGAAATAGTCTCATTAGCAAGTTGCTTGAACTTTCACATATGTTCCTTGATCATTCTGTGCCTGTGAGAGTCATGTTTATGGAGCTGGGGTCATGCTCTGTTGGCCAGGCTGGAGGGCAGTGGCTATTCACAGGTGTGATCATAGTGCACTGCAGCCTCAAACTCCTAGCCTCAAGCAGTGCTCCCACCTCAACCTCTCAAGTAGATGCTTTTGCCTTTCCAAAAATCATACTTTGGCTGGACGAAGTGCTGACACCTGTAATCCCAGCACTTTGGGAGGCTGAGGCAGGAGGATCACAAGGTCAGGAGACTGAGAGCATCCTGGCCAACATGGTGAAACTCCGTCTCTACCAAAATACAAAAAATTAGCCGGGTGTGGTGGCGGGTGCCTGTAGTCCCAGCTACTCAGGAGGCTGAGGCAGGGGAATCGCTTGAACCCGGGAGGCAGACGCTGCAGTGAGCTCAGAGCACACCACTGCACTCCAGCCTGGTGACAGAGCAAGACTCCGTCTCAAAAAAACAAACAAAAAAACATACTTTAAGCCTATGCCCTTACCTTGTTTCCCCAGACTCTCTCAAATCTTTTACTATTATTGAGTCCTGATACTCATCCTATGAAATAGGTATTCTCTATTGGTGGTCAGAGTTCTTGTTACTGTAATTCAATCAGCATAAAATAATAATGGAATCTAACATTGATTATGTTCAGTGTGCTAGCACTAAGTGCTCTGAACACTTCATGCTATCTTATGCCAAAACAAGCTTATAAAGTGAGCACTACAGTTCTACTCCATGTGAACATATAAGAAAGTAGCTAACCTAAGTTCACATTCAAGCATGTACACACACAGTAATGGAGGCGAATTCTAACATAGGTTGGTCTGACTTCAGAGCCAAAGCTCTCAGCCATTGTGCTTGCCATGCCCAGCACAGGAGAAAGTATATTTTCAACCAGCATTAAAGCTACAGATCTCTTGTTTTGCCAGTGCCTTTCCTCAGCTTTGGTGATGGCAGGTGGTGGAAGTCCGTGCTCAGAGAGGGATCCTGGCTGCACACCTCACACAATGTTGGGCAGGAGAAACACCATGGGCTCTCTCTGCAGTTCTGCAACTGCAAGCAGTAACCAAGCTGGGCACAGTGGCTCACACTTATAATCCCAGCACTTTGGGAGGCCAAGGTGGGTGGATCACTAGGTTAGGAGTTCGAGACCAGCCTGTCCAATATGGTGAAACCCTGTTTCTACTAAAAAAAATATATAAAAATTACCTGGGCATGGAAGCATATGCCCGTAATCCCAGCTACTCAGGAGGTTGAGGCAGGAGAATCGCTTGAACCCGGGAGGTGGAGGTTGCAGTGAACCGAGATGGTGCCACTGCACTTCAGCCTGGGTGACAGTGAGACTGTCAAAAAAAGAAAAAGCAGTATCAAGGCCCAGGCTGGTTACCATTCTCACCACTCCTGCTATTTTTCTTCAACCAGCAGAGCAGGTGAACAGTCCTTGGGCAACCTGCTTGAAGCAAAGTGCCTCTGCCACTCCCTTCATGAGAGTGTGGCAGGATTGACTGAGGCTGGCTTTGCACTTGCATCATAAACTGGCCATGTGAGAACTCAGCTGCACACTGGCCGGTGGCACCAGGCTCTGGGTTGCCTTTCACTCGCTCACCGGTGCTCAGCTAGCGTTGATTGAGTGCCTGTGATGCAGCAGTCAGGGCCCGCCTGCCTCACCCTTGGCAGTTGTGTGGACCTAGACTGCCCTTCAGCAAAGCCCGCTCTGCCTGAGAGGAAAGGAAGAGCCCCATGCCCACCAGCAAAGGCTTCTGGGGCCTGGGCATCCTCTCCTTCTCTCTCCAAAACTGGGACTTGTGAGTGGTGAAACTTTGTCTCTAAAAAAAAAAAAAATTAAGAAAATATTAATGAACTTTATTCTAACTTTTATTTTTATTTTTCAGTCCTGTTTTTAAAAAAAGTCTGAAAGAAATAAGGCAAAAGAGTGCTTGCATGGCTTTCTGTGTTATGTCTGACAAGCTAGGATTATTTAATGGTTGACCCACATTTGTGCCCATACTGTGACATTACTTGTTGACTTTTGGATTTTTGCCCAGTAAAGATATGAGTGATTTCTGTGTGATGACCCCAAAGGTTACAGCTGTGCTGCCCTGCAGGATCTTAACCATTTTTGTATCTAACTGGCCATTTGACTTCACACTTTCCAGTGGCTGCAGGTACTCAGCTTTATGAACTCTCTGAACTAGCTTCATCCTCCTCCGGATTCCCTCATGAATGAGCTAAACAAATCCTCTGATATGTGTTCACTTTATATTTGTGTGGGTCATGTGCTTAACTTTTGAGAACTATACTTTGACGTTCCCCAAAGCTCAACAACAGAGCTAGATACTCACCCAGGAGGAATTCCATGTTGTCCTACTTCCTATTAAGTAACTTATTTTAGTTCACAGTATTTTGCATTATTATAAAGTAAGTAGAAATAGCAGAATAATTTCTCCTTTTTTATTATAAAACTGCTAAGTTGCTTAGATTTATATATTATAAGCTGGACTGCTGTTGTTATTTCTCTTACAGGAAACATTTCATAATTTATTTCTCATTTTTATTATGTTCCTTTTTTTTTTTTGCTTGTTTTTGGTTTTTTGTGTTTTTTGTTTTGTTTTGTTTTTTCAGCCGGAGTTTCACTCTGTCACTCAGGCTGGAGTGCAATGGCATGCTCTTGGCTCACTACAACCTCCGCCTCCTGGGTTCAAGTGATTCTCCTGCCTCAGCCTCCCGAGTAGCTGGGATTACAGGCGTACACCAACACACCTGGCTAATTTTTGTGTTTTTTAATAGAGACGGGGTTTCACCATATTGGTCAGGCTAGTCTCGAACTCCTGACCTCATGATCCGCCTGCCTCAGCCTCCCAAAGTGCTGGGATTACAGGCGTGAGCCGCTGTACCCAGCTTTGTTTCTTGTAATATGTATTAATGCAGCAATTTTTTATTCTTTACACACAGATGACAAATGACAAAGTCCAGTGCCATCTCAGCTAATGAGTTTGGGGTTCCTTCTCAAAGGCTGTCAAGCTGCCACTTTCTACTGCAGTTTTAGTTCACCTGCCTCCACCCATTGCCTGATTCAAGTTTGGCCCTTGGAACATAGTCTAGGTTGAGAAAACATCCAAGTAAACGGTTGAGAAGTATGTGTTCACTACAGCCTTCAGTGAAATTTTGAAAGTACACAAGGGTAGTTTAGCATAGGATTTTGTGAGAGTTATTTCTGCTTTCTTTGGTTACTTTCAAGTTTAGGGCAATATACTGGGAAACTTTCAAAAGACCTAGTTGGTAGTTTATTTGCATTATTCATCTTGAACTATTTAATATTCTATAACTACCATAGCTTTTTTTACATGATTTCAATTCAGAATAATAGCAGATGGTGTTGTGGTGTTTTGTTATTTCGTTGTTTATTTACAGAAGAAACATCAATGAAAAAGACCTGGAGTTATTGCCCCATTAGAGCCTAGACTTTGGCTTCCAAGAGTTGCCTTATGCTAGAGGCTTATTCAAAGTTCAGTTGGGACAGGTCTCTCGGGATCATCAACTCATTCTGACACTTCAGGAAAAAACAACTGAAGCAGCCATTCAAATTAGGTCCTGCAGCCACATGGACCTGCTTCATGTTGAGAGTCAGGATCTCAAAAAGTTCTCAATCATTACATCTTTGATGTTCAGAGAAAATAAAAGATCCTCTCTGCATTTAACATTTACAGTTTACAAAGTGTTTTCATTGGCATTTTGAAAAGCTTGTAACTAGATGGATACTTTTTAAAGAAATCTATTAAATTTAATGAATCAATTTTGCTGCAAAACTGAAAGTGAGAAAATATCCTAAAATATTTGATATTGATATTTGAAACCTAGAAATCAGAATTATTCCAGAAATTAACCCAGGACCCTAAATTTTGCATGAAGGGGAGGATAGAAAAATGACAGTAGAAAACAGACTGGAGATGCCTGCACTGAGGTTAGGAGGAGGCTGTCTGCCCACACAAGGTGAAGGTGCTGGACGTGGGCTGTTTGTTCGTTCTATGGTAGCAGGTTCTACCTGGCATTCTGGAACACAGACTCTGGAACATAGACTTAGGCCTAGTTTGCCTAAGTGGACTTTAAAGGACCAAACAAAAGAGAGAAAGAAAATAGAGAGGGAACTTTCGGGGAAGATGGCAAAGCTGGAATGGAGTGTAAATGTTCTGAAACTCCAGTGTGCTGAAGGCACCTGACTTCCAGGGGAAGAGTTGGCTGGTACATCGCAGTTGATTACCGACCATTTCAGCTCTCAGCTCAGCAGTGACTGCCCATCCCTCACTGCTAGTTCCATGGCAGGCAGTGAACTTGAAGACAGGACAATCGAAATGATTGTTGTTAGGGACGGAGCTGTGCTGCCTCAGAAAACCTCCATGCGGGCTGTCCCCACCCACCTCTGCTTGCTCTGCAGCTGCATTCCTGAACCCCTACCTAGGTGCCACATCAAGGCTGCCAGACGTGCTACAATGAAGCAAAGCCTAATCACAGCTTTCGGGGCAGCACGGGCAGCCTGAGGGAGGACAGGGAAAACATATGTTATCCATACTTGTGAATTCCTGTTTGACCATAGCCGTAAAAAATCCTGATTTCTGTCTTTTTTTTTAAAGACTGTCGCCACAAAAGTCACAGGATGAAGTATTGCAGGTCTGTTACAAGTTAACAAACTCTCTCTGTGCCTCTTACCAAAAACTCCCTTATGCCCCCTCTCACCCCATATAAACCCGTGTCTTGTAAGCTCGGGGATGCCTCCTCTGATTGTTATGGAGCGGCCCGGCAAGTTACTAAAACTTGCTTGCCTGACTTTGGGTCTATTCTCCTTTCACTCAGCTACCCTTACAATTATCTCTGAGGAACAGAAAGAAGATAGTGAACAGAGCTGTCGATGAAAAGAGGCTCTATAATATGTAATAAAGAGGCTTATTGTTCCTGGAGCAGCTTGTATATAGCTTACAGGAGCCAGGGTGGGCAGAAAGGACACTGTCCTCTGAATATCAGGAATCTGCTCTGATTGCTGCTTTCGAGCAGAGAGATGCAGATAAAGAGGTGGAGAGTCATCGTATTGCATCTTCCACCATTGTTACAAGCTCCTCCTCTTGCAGCCAAAATGACTTTCAGGAAGTTAAAGGGCTGGCACCCCCTTTCTCCCCTGTCATGGTTTTCTTTTTCTCCTTTTGGGAGCCAGACATTGGAGATTAGGACATTCAGAAACGACTGTATGTATGGAGAAAGTTATTAGAAATTGACAATGCATGCTCAAGGGAAGGCACAGGCTCAGAAAGGACCCAAGAAGCCTTTAAGTCTATACCTCAGGCTGATTCCCAGCACAAAAGCAGCCTACGACAATGCAAAACCAAAACCAAAAATCAGCATAAACTGGGGAATAGGAGAATCTGATTCCAGACTTACCACATTATTATATTCAAATGACCAGTTTTCAACCAAAAAAATTACAAGGTATACAAAGAAAGAAGAAAATGTGGGCCATTCAAAGGAAAAAAAAAGTAAACAGAAACTGTTCCTAAGAAAGATCTGATGGCTGTTCACAAGAGAGACTTTAACATAACTGTCTTCAAGATGATGAAAGGGCTAAAAGGAGATATGGAAAATGTCAAGAATATGATGTATGAACAAAATAACAATATCACTAAAGAGACTGGAAACCTAAGAGAAATTCTGGAACTGAAAATTATAACAACTGAAATGAAAAAAATCACTAGAGGGATATTCAAAGGCAAATGTGAATAGGCAGAAGAATCAGTGAACTTGAAGATAGGATAATTGAAATTGTCTCTGAGGAACACAAAGAAAAAGGTTAGGGTGACAGAGCCATCAATGAAGAGCCAGGCTCTGCAAAATATTTAAAGAGGTTTATTCCAAACCAAATATGAGCGACCAAGATCTGGAGGCACAGTCTCAAGAAGTCCTGAGAACATGTTCCCAATGTGGCTGGGTTACAGCTTGGTTTTTATGTTTCAGTGAGACATACATAAATCAATACATGTGGGGTATACACATTAGTTTGTGGGATATGCATTGGTCTAGAAAAGCAGGACAGGGGCTTACAAGTCTCAATGAATTAAAAGGTTTTCTGATTGACGATTGAAAGAGGTAAATTAGTCCCTAAAGATCTGGAATCAACAGGAGTGCCTGGGTCAAGATAAGGGGTTGTACAGATTAAAGTTCTTATTATGTAGATGAAGCCTCAGGGTTGGCCACCCTTAGAGACAATAGATGGCAGATGTTTTCTATTCCTCAAAAGGTGCTAAACTCTCTTGAGGATTGGGAGGTCCTGGAAGGAGAAAAGATCTAGTGGTGTTAACAGAGAGTCTTTACAAATGCAGTTTTTCCCTCACAAAAATGATTTTGCAAACATTTCACAATATGGCAAAACAAAAAAAAAAAACCACCACACTCCATATTTTTTGGTAAAAGATGTTTATTTTCTTCTTTATCTGTAATGAAATGTTGTGCCAGAGTCAAGTTGAAGAGTGAGCCAGTATAGGCCGGGCACGGTGGCTCATGCCTGTGATCCTGGCACTCTGGAAAGCCAAGGAGGGCTTATCACAAGATCAGGATTTTGAGACCAGCCTGGCCAACATAGTGAAATCCCATCTCTACTAAAAATACAAAAAGTAGCCTGGCATGGTGGCACACACCTATAATCCCACCTACTTGGGAGGCTGAGGCAGGAGAATCACTTGCACCTGGGAGGCAGAGGTTGCAGTGAGCCGAGATCACACCGTTGCACTCCAGCCTGGGCGACAGTGTGAGACTCTGTCTCCAAAAAGAAAAGAAAAGCAAAAAGAAAAGAAAAGAGAAGAGTATGCCAGTTTACACAGAATTAAATAAATCTCTGATGAGATTTTATGGCTTGTAGGGCATGACTCCCCTGCCCCTTAGGAAGAGAGGGCAAGAAAGGAAAAAGTTCAGAGTTTAGTCTTCAGAGTTTAAGGGACCTGTGGAACATCATCAAGTGGACCATCAAGTGGACCAAGTGGACCAAGCACTGTGGGAGTGCCAGAAGGAGAACAGAGAGAAAAAGGGTAGAGACAATATTTGAAAAAATAGTTGAAAAGTTCTCATATTTGAAGACATGAATGCAAGCATCCAAGAAGCTCCAAGAACTTCAGATAAGATGAAGTTACAGAGATCTACACCAAGACATTATACTCAAACTCTCAGAAGCCAGAAATTTTAGGGCACTCACACGTTGGAAGCCAGATGTAGGGCTGTGGAGACCCCACAGGGTTGTGGGGTGTCCCTTATGCTGTGTTGAGGTGCAGGATCCAAGAAGTAGAGAGACAGGACACTGAAGAACTGGTGAAGAACATCTGGACTCAGGGGACCACACCACCTGTGAGCGGAGATCAGCAGCGGCCCCCAAATGCTGAAGAGCATCTGTATTTATTAGGTAGAAGCAGGGGGCAGAGTCATGAGTGAGGTCATCATCTATAGGCTTAGTGATAGGGCATACATAATCACGTGAGTTACAAGTGAGGGGACCACCCCGTTATGTCACCTGGGCAGAGAGGTAGGCCATGTGCAGCAGGGGACTGTGCCATGTGCAGTAGTAGAGGGTCGTGTACAGAAAAGGGGTCCACCCCCATTAGGTCACTGAGGCAAGGAGGTGGGCTGTGTGCAGCAGGTGTCATGCGCAATAATTCTTATCTGGGGGCTGGAGACTTCAAAGGATTTCTAATAGAAGGATACTGTAAGCCAATGCAGTGGGAGCTGACAGACGTGTGCTATTCTCTTAAGATATTTATGGGAGGATGATTTGAGCTAGCACAGAAGCAAGATAAGACTGACAGAGTGTACAGCCACCGTGACTGGTCACACCAGAGGGGTTCTTCTCCCTCGGTTATTTCCAGAATCTCAGGCCTGAGGCCTACTTTCCACAGGAACTGGATGCAACATACTACAACTCCTTTCTCAGGAGGAGAGGCTCTTGCTCCAAGCCTGCCATACAGTGTATGCCCTTTCAGGCAGGGATGCCACTGCCTGGGTCTTTGGTTCTCATCCTGGTCTGGCTGTTTTCCCATGTACTTCTTCTGTTCTGTGACTGCTCTAGGCATTCCTCCTACTACAAACTACCATATGGTTATATAGAAGGATTATATAAATCAGCACTAAATGTGTCAGTCCAGCTATGACTGCAATACCTATATGATTATATAGAAAGATTACACCGCATGTTCTCACTCATAGGCAGGTGTTGAACAATGAGAACACATGGACACAAGGAGGGGAGCATCACACACTGGGGTCTGTAGGGGGAAAATACGGGAGGGACAGCGGGAGGTGGGGAGTTGGGGAGGGATAGCATGGGGAGAAATGCCAGATATAGGTGATGGGGAGGAAGTCAGCAAATCACACTGCCATGTGTGTACCTATGCAACAATCTTGTGTATTCTTCCCATGTACCGCAAAACCTAAAATGCAATTAAAAAAAAAAAGATTATATAGAACTAAGTATGCCAGATATATGTAAGCAGTAAGTTACACTTCAAGCACTCATTCTATAAACTAATATATGATTATATATGAAGGATTATATATAAAGGAAACAGCTGAGCAATAACACTATAAACTAAGATATTCTTCAGGTACTAGTGCCTGGGGTCTGGACAGTTCTCCTTCCTCAGTGCCCATGGTGGGTGTTACCCACAAGAGATAGAATCTTGAAAGCAGAAAAAGAGAAGTGATTCACATACAAGCCATCTTCAATAAACTTATCTTTGGATTTCTCATTAGAAATTATACAAGCCAAAAGGCAGTAGGTCAATATAGTCAAAGTGCTAAAAGAACAAAAAATATGTCAACCAAGAATCCTATATCCAGCAAAATTTTCATTCCTAAATAGGCAAGAAATTAAGACATTGCCAGATAAACAAAAGTTGAGGGAGTTCATTACTACTAGATCTCTCCTGCAAGAAATGATCAAGGGAGTCCTGCAGGGTAAAATGAAAGGATACTAGACAGTAGCTTGAAGCCAAATGAAAAAAGATCTCAATAAAGGTAAATACATGGGCAATTATAAAAGCTAGTATTATTGTAACCTTGATTTATAACTCCACATTTTGTTTTCTACATAATTTAAGAGGCTAATGCATTTAAAAGAATTATTAGTTTGTTTTAGGGTACATAGGATATAAAGATGTAATTTTTTGAAATCAATGCATGAAAGGGGTAGGGGAGGAGCTATTAAACGAGCACAGTTTTTGTATGTTATTGAAGTTAAGCTGGCAGAAACCCAAGTTAAAGTGTTATAACTTTAGGGTATTAAATGTAATCTCCATGGTACCCACCAAGAAAATAGCTATAGAATATATTTTTAAAGGGCACAAGAAATAAATTTAAACATTTCACAACAAAAAATCACAAAACACTTTATTTTTTGCAAGAAATAAGGGACATAAAAGTTGTCAGGCAGGCATACAGAAAACAAATAGCAAAATGACAGAAGTCCCTCCTTATCAGTAATTAAGTATAAGTGGGTTAAATATTTTAACTAAAATACAGAGACTGGCAGAATGAGTAACAAATGATTTAACTATATGCTGTCTTCAAGAGATTCACTTTAGATCCAAAGACAAATAGATTGAAAGTGAAAGGATGGGAAAAGATATTTCATGCAAATAGTAACCAGAAGAGAGCAGGGGTGGCTATACTAATACCAGACAAAATAGATTTTAAATCAAAGAGACTATAAGAAACAAAGAACAAGATTATATATTAATTAAAGTTTCAATACAGCAAGAATGTATAATGATTATAAACATTTACACATTTAATGGCAGAACATAAATATATATGAAGCAAAAAATGACAGAATTGAAGGGTGAAAACAGTTTTACAATAATAAATGTCAATATCACCTTCTCAATTATCAGAACAAGTAGACAGAAGATAAGTAAGAAATTAGAGGACTTAACACAATAAACCAACTAGATCTAAAAGACAGAAAACACTTTAGTCAACAACAGCAGCATATACATTTTCAAGTGCACATGGAACACTTTCCAGAAATGTTCCAGATCATATGTTAGACCCCAAACTAAGTCTCAGTAGACTTAAAAAGATAAATATCATGCAGTGTATCATATCAGACCACAATGGAGGAAGTTAGAAATGCATAAGAGTCTGCGTATGGCAGCTCACACCTGTAATCCTAACACTTTGGGAGGCTGAGGCAGGTGGATCACGAGGTCAGGAGTTCAAGACCAGCCTGACAAATATGGTGAAACCATGTCTCTACTAAAAATACAAAAAAGTTAGCCAAGTGTGGTGGCACATGCCTGTAATCCCAGCTACTGAGGAGGCTGAAGTAGGAGAATGACTTGAACCCAGAATGTGGAAGTTGCAGTGAGCCAAGATTGCACCACTGCACTCCAGCCTGGGCGACAGAGTGAGACTCCATCTCAAAAAAAAAAAAAAAAAATGCATAACAAAAGTATGATGGGGCCAGGTGTGGTGGCTCACACATATAATTCCACCACTTTGGGAGGCTGAGGCAGGCGGATCACTTGAGGTCAGGAGTTCGAGACCAGCCTGGCCAACATAGTGAAAACTTGTCTCTCATCAAAATACAAAAATTAGCCAGGCATGATTGTTCATGACTGTAGTCCCAGTCTCTACTTGAGAGTCTGAGGTGGGAGAATCACTTGAACCTGGGAGGCAGACATTGCAGTGAGCCAATATTGTGCTATTGCACTCCAGCCTGGGTAACAGAGCTAGACTCTGTCCCAAAAAAAAAAAAAAAAAAAAAGATGGGAAAAATCACAAATTTGTGAAAATTAACACACTCAGAAAAAGCAATAATCACAAGGAAAATTAGAAAATACAAATAAATGAATGAAAATGTAAACACATTACAGCAAAGCTTTTGTGATGCAGCAAAAGCAATGCTAAAGGACTTTATAGCTATAAACACATCAAAACACATCAAAAACCAAGAAAATATCAAATTAACACCTAACTTTACAATTTAATGAATTATAAAAATAAAAAGAAACTAAATGGCCATGCGCGGTGGCTCACGCCTGTAATCCTAGCACTTTGGGAGGCCGAAGTGGGTGGATCACCTGAGGTCAGGAGTTCAAGACCAGCCTGGCCACCATGGTGAAACCCCATCTTTAAAAAAAATGAAAATGAAATAAAATAAACATAAATAAAAAAAATAAAAAGAAACTAAATCAAAAGCTAGCAAAAGGAAGGGAATAATAAAGATTAAAGCCAAGATAAATGACATAGAGAATAGAAAACGACAGAAAATCGATGAAACCAAAAACTGGTTCTTTGAAAATGTGAAAGCATTATTCACAATATTTTGAATAGGGAAGCAAGTCAAGTGTCCATCAACAGGTGAGTGGATAAGCAAAATGTGGCATCGATACAATGGAATAGTATTCAGTGCTAAAATGGATGAACCTTGAGAACACTGTGCTACGTAAAATAAATCAGTCACAGGACAAATACTGTATGATTCCACTTTTATGAGTAGTCAAACTCAGAGACAGAAAGTAGGATGGTGACTGCCAGAAAGTAGAAGGTAGAGGGGAACAAGGAGTTAACATGTAACGCATCGTTTGTTAAGATGAAAAAGTTACAGAGATGGATGGTGGTGTTATGAAAACACTTACTACCACTGAACTGTACACTTAAAGATAGTTAAGACAGTAAATCCTATGGTTTTTGTTTTTATTTATTTATTTGAGACAGACTTTCGTTCTGTTGCCCAGGCTGGAGTGCAGCGGGGCGATCTCACTGCAACCTCCGCCTCCCAGGTTCTAAGGGATTCTCCTGCCTCAGCCTCCAGAGTAGCTGGGATTACAGGCACGCGCCACCATGCCTGGCTAATTGTATATTATTAGTAGAGACGGGGTTCACCATGTTGGCCAGGCTGGCCTTGAACTCCTGACCTCAGGTGATCCACCCGCCTTAGCCTCCCAAAGTGCTGGGGTTACAAGCCTGAGCCACAGTGCCCGACCATTCTGTAGTTTATTTTTACCACAATTGAAAAAAAAAAAAAAAAAGCAAAACTTCAGAAGGGTACAAATGTAGAGAGCATTGAGCTAATTTCACAGTGTTTCCAAGCATACTGGCGGCGTCAGCATGAGAGGCGCATGCGTTTTAATTAGAACTGTGGTAACATTCGTTAAGACTGAAGATAACCTCTGGGATCCGGGCTTTCACTGGAGGAGGGGTGATGAGAAGAAATACTGGCATCCAAGAACTATGTCTGTATTTTTGTCATTGGCATTATGCCGGAAGTATCCCTGAGAATGTATGGGGCAGGTCCAGCTCTTTTTTTCCTAATAAATTCATTTATACAACAATCAAAAAAGCAAGAAAAGGAAGCGATATCTGCAGAGCGGTGGCTGGCCCGGGCCATTCCAAGGTCCCGGCGGGAGGCCAAAAGCCCGGCGCAGCTAAAACCCTCGCGCAGCCGACCCAGGCGCGCGCGGGAAGCGGCGGCGGAGTGGGCACGTGCGGCACTTCCGGGGCGGGGCGGGGCGGGCGCGCAGCACTTCCGAAGGCCCGCGCGAGTCGCTAGTTTTGCCCACGCACTTTTGGCACTGCCGCGCCACGCGACCGGCAATCTGATTGGCCCGCGCCGGAGGGCGCGCGGCGCCAAACTTGCTTCCCGTCAGCCCCCGCCCGTGCTGCGGGAGCGCGCACGCTCGCGCACCCGGATCCTGGCTCCTGCGTCCAGTCGCCATTCGGGAGGCCGCTGCGCTGCGGGGCCTGGCGGAGCCGCTCGCGACCGCGAGCCGGGCCCTCCGCGTGGTCCTTCGCCCACGGGACGCTGCCCGCTACCCGACCGGTGAGGAGCGAGAGCGAGCGGGGGAGGGGCGTGGCCGGGGCCTGCATCTCCGAGCCCTGCGTCGGCCGCTGACCTGGCGGGGCCGGTCCGGGAGGAAGCCGCGGGTCCGAGTGAAGGGGATCTGCGCCGCCTCGCCCCCTACGCGGCCGCGGGAAGGGCCCGCCCCCGGAGGCCGGGCGGGAGTGCGTCTTTGTGCAGGGAGCGGGGAGGCCCGGTGTCAGTCGCGGCCGAGGCAGGAAACACTGCGTGTGAAATCATTGGGAAGTTGGGGGCAGCACAGCACGAAAGCCATTCTTTCCGCTTCAGTCGTAGGCTGCCTCCTCTTCTGTCATTATTACTGTTTAAAAATCCGCTACACAGCCTCCAAAATGGCAGAGGACATTGGTAAATCATAAACCTGATAAAGGGTTAGTGTCTAGAATACAAGAAGAGATGCAACTAACCAACAAAAAGCAACCCAGCTTAAGAATGGGCAAGGAATTTGAATAGATACTTCTCCAGAGAAGATAGAAAGATGGCCAATAAGCACGTGCAAAGATGCTCAACATCACTAGCCATTAAGAAAATGCAGATGAAAGCCGCAATGAGATACTACCTCACACTTGTTAGGTTGGCTACTAACAAAAAATGGGAAAATATGAGTGTTGGGGATGTGGAGAAATTGAAGCTCGGTGCATTGCTGGTGGGAATGTAGGGTGGTACAACAGCTATGGGAATTGGTAGTGGTTCCTCAATTCTAGGTTTGTACCCAAAAAAATTGACAGCAGGGACTCAGTTGCTTGTTCATGAGTGTTCATTGCAGCATTATTCACAATCCAGATGTCTATCAACAGGTGAATGAAAGACAAGCTGTGGTATATACATAAAATGGACTATTGTTCATCCTTAGGAATGAAATTCTGATAGATGCTACAATATAAACGAGCCTTGAACACATTATATTGAGTGAAATAAGATATAAAAAGACAAATACTGTATGATTCCCCCTCTGACACAGAAAGATTAGAGATTACCAGCACTGAAAGTGGAGAGTGGGAGTTAGTGTTTTATGAGTACTGAGTTTCTGTTTGTGGTGAAGTGATTCTGGACGTGGATAATGGTGATGTTTGCACAACATTTTAGAACTAAATTGTGCTTTTAAAAATGATTCAATGGCAAGTGATTTTTTTTTGACGGAGTTTTGCTCTTGTTGCCCAGGCTGGAGGGCAATGGCACAGCCTCAGCTCACTGCACCCTCCACCTCAGCCTCCCGAGTAGTTGGTATTACATGCGCCCGCCACTACGCCGAGCTAATTGTTTGTAATTTTAGTAGAGACTGGGTTTCACCATGTTGGTCAGGCTGGTCTTGAACTCCTGACCTCAGGTGATCCACCCTCCTTGTCCTCCCAAAGTGGTGAAATTACAGGCATGAGCCACCGTGCCTGGCCTAAATGGCAAGTTTTATGTTCTGTTTACCATCCTTTAAAAATACACACGAGAAATCAAAACTACAGAGAAAGTAAAAGGATGAGTGGTTGCCAGGAGCATAGGAAGATGTTAAGCAATGAAATCATTTTGTGTGACTATCGTAGTGGTGGATACGTGATGCTATGCATTTGTTAAAACCCATAGAACTGCACATCACAAAAATGACTCCTTGGTCGCAGTGGTTCACATCTGTAATCCCAGCACTTTGGGAGGCCAAGACGGGCAGATCATGAGGTCAAGAGATCAAGACCATCCTGACCAACATGATGAAACCCATCTCTACTAAAAATACAAAAATTAGCTGGGCGTGGTGGCAGGCGCCTGTAGTCCCACCTCCTTGGGAGGCTGAGGCAGGAAAATCACTTGAACCCAGGAGGCGGAGGTTGCAGTGAGCAGAGATGGCACCACTGCACGCCAGCCTGGTGGACAGAGCGAGACTCCGTCAAAAAAAAAAAAAAAAAGTGACTCCTCGCGTAACCTATAGACTTAATAAATCAATATTAGTTCATCATTGTAGCAAATGTCTTACACTAACCAAATATGTTAATACTAGTTGAGTGTCCTTTATTCAAAATGCTTGGAACCAGAAGTGCTTTGGATCTCCCCTCTCCCCACTTTCGGATTTTGGAATAGTTGCGTTGTACTGTTTGAGTGCCAAAATGCTCCTTTTGGCACTCCTAAAGTTTTGGATTTTGGAGCATGTCGGGTTTCAGATTTTCAGATTAGGGATGCTCCCTGTAGTAGGAGAAACTGGGGGCTAGGGAGTTGGTGGAAGGAGGTGTATGGGAATTCTTATATGTTAGTTTTTGTTTAAATATAAAACTACTTGAAAAATTCATTTATTATTATTATTATTTTTTAATTCTTTTGGAGACGGAGTCTTACTCTGTTGCCCAGCTGGAGTGCAATGGTGCAGTCTTGGCTCACTGCAACCTCCGTCTCCTGGGTTCAAGCAATTCTCCTGCTTCAGCCTCCCAAGTAGCTGGGATTATAGGCGTGCACCATTATGCCTAGCTAATTTTTATATTTTTAGTAGAGACAGGGCTTCACCATGTTGGCCAGTCTGGTCACGAACTCCTGTCCTCAAATGATCCACCCACCTCAGCCTCCCAAAGTGTTGGGATTACAGGCGTGAGCCACCGCGCCTGGCCAGTTGATCAATTTTTTAACAGCTGGGCATGGTGGCTTCTGTAATCCCGGCACTTCAAGAGGCCAAGGCAAGAGGACTGCTTGAGGCCAGGAATTCAAGACTAGCCTGCACAACATAGCGAGACCCCATCGCTGCAGAAACAAATTAACCAGATATGGTGGTGTGCACCTGTAGTCCCAGCTACTTAGGATGCTGAGGTGGGAGGATCTCTGGAGCCCAGGAATATGAGGCTGCAGTGAGCTGTGATTGCGTCACTGCACTAAAACCTTGGGCAACAGAGCAAGACCCTGTCTCTTAAAAAAAGAAAGGTCGGCTAAGGCCTGGCGTGGTGGCTCATGCCTGTAATCCCAGCACTTTGGGAGGCCGGGGGAATCACCTGAGGTCAGGAGTTGAAGACCACTCTGACCAACACAGTGAAACCCCATCTCTACCAAAAATAGAGAAAATTAGCTGGGTGTGGTTGTGTGTACCTGTAATCCCAGCTACTCTGGAGGCTGAAGCAGGAGAATCACATGAACTTGGGAGGTGGAGGTTGCAGTGAGCGAAGATTGCGCCATTGCACTCCAGCCTGGGCAATGATGCAAGACTCCATCTTAAAAAAAAAAAAAAGCTAAGATAAAGAACAATGCTAGTGTGTATAGACTAATAGTACCCATTTAGCTTTAAACATGTTCTACATATTGAATTTTAATTTAACGTATTGTGCATCACGTGTTTTAAAAGATGATCAGTGGTGTTGGACTTCAACGAAGAAATTGAATGGGACATGGGAAATAGTTATGATACACCATATGGTATAACATTGCATTGAAGAATACTGGGTGACAGACTGGCAGAGCACCAATGATTAGAATTTAGGTTTTTTTTAGAGACGAGATGTAATCTATAAAGACACAAAGAAATTTTTGTAATTTGGACCATTCTGACTTAGTTTTTAGTTAGGGTTAGGAGTTCCGAAATTTGGGAAGAAATTTTGCTAGAACCGTAAAGCTGGAAAGATGCCCAACTCTCTAGGCTCTGCCTAAAAGTTGAATTCTTGGATTCAATTCTATAACATCTTTGTGGATCGTTGTGCTACTGTGGGAAAGACAGCATTTTGTTATAGCAGAGATCCAGAATTGAGAAAGCCAGAATTAAAAACTGCTGTTTCCTCTGACCTAAGTGAACTTTGTGATGTTTGACAGGTCACTTCTATCCCTCAGCATCAGTCTTTTCAGGTATAAAATGAAGAAGTTGGCCGGGCGCGGTGGCTCAAGCCTGTAATCCCAGCACTTTGGGAGGCTGAGGCGGGTGGATCACGAGGTCAAGAGATCGAGACCATCCTGGTCAACATGGTGAAACCCCGTCTCTACTAAAAATACAAAAAATTAGCTGGGCATGGTGGCACGTGCCTGTAATCCCAGCTACTCAGGAGGCTGAGGCAGGAGAATTGCCTGAACCCAGGAGACGGAGGTTGCGGTGAGCCGAAATTGTGCCATTGCACTCCAGCCTGGGTAACAAGAGTGAGACTCCGTCTCAAAAAAAAAACAAAAAAAAAAGGAAAGAATTTGAACTCAGCCCCTTGAAGATCCTTTTAGTCCTATGCTGATCATCAGTTTTTTGATGTTGCTTTTTTTTTTGTTTTCTTTTTTGAGACAGGGTCTCACTCTGGCATCTAAGCTGGAGTGTAATGGTGCAGTCTTGGTCCACTGCAACCCCTGTCTCTCAGGCTCAAGTGATTTATCCTGCCTCAGCCTCCTGAGTAGCCAGGACTATAGGTGCATGCTGCTCATCTGGCTAATTTTTGTATGTTTTGTAGAGATGGGATTTCACCATGTTGTCCAGGCTGTTCTTGAACCCTTGAGCTCAAGGGATATGCTTGCCTCAGAGTGCTGGGATTACAGGCATGAGCCACTGCACCCGGTCTGATTATCAGGTTCTAATTATGGAGTACTCCTATCTGACAAAGAACTCATTCTAGCTCATGATAGAGTGCTTTGTTAACTGTGCTGAGCCAAAATTCTTTTCCTGCTGGCTGCTGGCTTCTGCTTGTCACTTATAGTATAGCTTATATATTATCTATAATTCTTCCCCTTTTGAAGTTAAATGTCTGTATTCATAAAGATTTTTTTTTAAGGCCACCTGCCATCCCGATTGCTTTTTTTTTTTTTTTTTTTTTTTTTTTTTTTTTTTTGCATGTTCTCTAGTTTGTTAGAGACTTTCTTAAAGCGTCCTTCCTGCCAGAGCTAGAGACAGCAATCCACTGGTATGCTGTAGTCTGCCCAGTACAGAATATGGGATATAATTCCCTATAGTCCTGTATTTATGTGCTTGATATGTGGATTTTAAGTGTTTGTTTCACCTTGCTTATTTTTGCCTATTGTACAGGCTTTAAAAGGTCTTACTAAAGTCTGCTATATTAGTTTGTGTATATCTAACAAGAACCTGGGCAGATAGAACTTTATTCTCTCATCAGATACTGATCTTTTGTCTGATTTGGGCAAGCTGGTTAATGTCAAGCTTGAGTTTCCTTAACTATAAATTGAAGTTTTAAAAGTAGATGATCCCTGAGGTCTTTTCCTACCCCCAAATCCTATGACTTTGAGACTACATAGATGGTAGCTTAGGTTTCCTCTGGTTTTAAAATCCTGTGAGTCTAAGATTGAGAGAATGTTAGGATTGAACAGTGCACATACTGTGTGCCAGAGATGTGCAGTGAGTCCAGAGGTGAATAAATGGATAGTCCCTCCTCACCAAGAACAACCTGTTGTTGGAGTCAGACTGCAGTGCCAGAGGGTGATGCTGCACTGGAAATGTGCATACAGCTGGGGTTTCCAGGAAAAATTGGGAGGCCAGTACAGTTGACCCATGAATAACACAGGTTTGAACCTCATGCAAATGCCAATTAAAAAAACAGTTTTTACAGAATGTGAGACATGTGTATGGAGGGCTGAATTTTCATATATGTAGATTCCACAAGGCTGACTGTGGGACTTGAGTATGTGTGGATTTTGAAATATGGGAGCAGTCCTGGAACCAATCCCCTGTGTATACAGAGAGACAGCTGACTTAAAAAGCTGTCCTGCTTGAAGGATGAAGGAATTTGCTTGATGGCCGAGTGGTAAGATGGAGTATAAAGGAGAGGAAATAGCTTATACAAAGGCCCAGACGCTGGAAGAGTCAGGGAATTACATGTGAGCCAGTATTTTGAGAATGCAGTCTGGTCATTGGCCACACTGTGAAGAGCTTCATATGCCATATTCAAACTGTGTACCCTAGGCGTCTTAGGAGACTTGGAGGAATTGTGAACAGGCAGGTCACATTAGGCTTTTGTTTGGAAGACATGTTTGGTAGCTGTACGATGAATGGGTGGGAAGTAAGGGAGACTAGTGGCAGGGAGTTCAGATGTGAGAATTAAAGCAGTGACAGGGTGTGGGGGGATAGGAGCTAATCAGAAACACAGTGTGAGCTGTTGTGTAGCTTGTGCATGGCCAGTGTATCACATTCTGTTCCTGTCAGCAGACTTACCCACACCATGATGCTTTACCTTTGAAATACATGCAGGAAGAGAAGAGGGCAGAGCAATCACTGAAGCAGGTCCATGTGTTCTTCCTTGGAGTCGGGACACTGCCATCCTGCTCCCCAGAGTCCTTTCTTTTTGTGCCTCTTGGACTTGTTTGTTGTAGTGTCCTTTCCTCCACTACCTGTTAATTTGCCACTCTGCTGTGTAATAGCAATAATTGACAAAGGTCAGTAGTCACACTAGCAGTCTTCTGAGTGCTCATCAGAGAAGGGAAGTTAGGTGGTGGGTTTGAGAAGGGTTTGGATACACACATGGGCATAATTCCATAGTGGATTGTTAAAGAGAAAGTAGACAAGGACGGTGTGTCAGGAGTGGTATCTCCTATAGTCTTTGGTGTCATTTCATAAAAGTAATGTTCAGGCTTAATGAATTGGACTCCTCTCACTGTTAGGGCAGGATGGAGAGAGAAATACACCGAATTCTATTACAGGGGACACACACGATCACAGATATAGTTTTGATTACTTTTCTTTTTTTTTTTTTTTCCAGGTTCAACTTCTCATCTTTGTTCTTCTTCATATACTATAGGCTATTTGTGTGGTTTAGTCAAAAAGCCATGTAGAATGCCAGCCTTTTGAAGACCACTTTTAAGGTGTCTAGTAAGACTGCAGGTAAGTCTAGTAGGGAAAGCATGCTTAGGAGAATATTTGATGATGAGAAAATAAATAAAAAAAATACTTGGAATTCTTAAGGAAACCTCTAAAAGTTTACATGCCCATATGTATAGTAATGTATGAATGTGTGCTAGATATATGTAATTTGGGATATGAGAAGTGAATTCTGTAGCATTTTTTTTAGATTTAAGTATGAGATGGACCTGAAGAGCTGGTGATAGGCAGAGGGAAGAGGAGGGGTGGCTGGGAGGAATGGGGAATAGTGGGTGAATCTGATTCAAACCTAGCACACCTGAGCTCTTAGTCTCTGTTGTAATTACAATATGTAATATAGTGCTCTTTAATACTAGCTTCGCTGTTCATCGTTGCCAGTTAAGGCCACAAGGGATTATTGAGGCATATCTTTCATTTTCCTCTAAAGTCTTCTAGTTTTATTTAACAGTGGGCTCTGAGGTGGATGGTTAGCCCATTATTTCTACATGTATTCAATTATGTTTGTAAGTTAAAGATAATTTTTACAGGGCCGGGCACGGTGGCTCAAGCCTGTAATCCCAGCACTTTGGGAGGCTGAGGCGGGTGGATCACGAGGTCAAGAGATCCAGACCATCCTGGTCGGCATGGTGAAACCCCGTCTCTACTAAAAATACAAAAAATTAGCTGAGCATGGTGGCACGTGCCTGTAATCCCAGCTACTCAGGAGGCTGAGGCAGAATTGCCTGAACCCAGGAGGCGGAGGTTGCGGTGAGCCGAGATTGCGCCATTGCACTCCAGCCTGGGTAACAAGAGCGAAACTCTGTCTCAAAAAAAAAAGATAATTTTTACAGATTTTTCTTCAGTACTGAATTATTTATTTTTCTTTTGTTACAGTCCTAGCCGTAAAAACAATTTTCTAAAATACAGGATAACTGCTGGGTAACTCAAAGAGAGTAAATAGTTTCTGAAAAAAAGCATTGTTTCCTCAAGTATCTGTCACCTTTTTAGCTTTAGACCAAAAAAAGTTAAAAAAGCAAATGATACACTACTGTTAAAAGTGTTAGGAAACAGTATTGTTGGTGATAATATCTTTAAAAACAAATTATCAGCCGGTGCAGTGGCTCACGCCTGTAATCCCAGCAGTTTGGGAGGCTGAGGCGGGTGGATCACGAGGTCAGCAGATCAACACCATTCTGGCTAACATGGTGAAAACCCATCTTTACTAAAAATACAAAAAATTAGCCAGGCGTGATGGCATGTGCCTGTAGTCTCAGCTACTCGGGAGGCTGAGGCAGGAGAATCACTTGAACCCAGGAGGTGGAGGTTGCAGTGAGCTGAGATCGTACCCTGCACTCCAGCCTGGGCAACAGAGTGAGACTCCATCTCAAAAAAACAAAGAAACAAAAAAACAAATTACCAAAGTTAGAAATGTTACATATTTTACATTTTAAAAAAAATTAATGGTTTTGTAATTAATAAAGGGCGAGCCTGTGTTTCTAATCTGTACTGTTCTTTGAGGAGCAGTAAATGTCTTTTACCCTGTCATTACCATTAATAAGGGAAAGTGTTCAATCTTTCTCATTAAAGAGAAGCACAATCACACAATAGTGAGACACTTGCTTTCACCTAGGTTGTAGCAAAGATTAGGAATTTATAGGAAATTATGTCTCATATATACACTGTTGGAATGCAATAATAGAACTTTTTGAAAATTTGGTAAAATGTATCCATTTTAAACACAAAATCCATTGCTAGGAATTTTCCTTGCAGAAATACCCTTATATGCAAAGATAAGTACAAGGAAAGTCAGTGCTTACTCCATATATAAAAATATCTTAGAGATAAATTGTAAATGAAAGCAAGTTGCCAGATAATATGTTTAATATCCCATTTGTGTAAAATATGTGTGTTGGTAAATACGTGCCTAGAACATTTTTTCAAGGACACATGAGTACACTGGCTACCCCTTGGGGACTGACACTGTATATCTTTTACTGTCTTAATGAATGTGTTTTTAATTGTGAGCTTCTGTTCCTTTTACTATTTAAGAAGACTGGTTTACAGTTTTTTAAAATTCATGTTCTCGGGCAACCATATTCCAGCTGCTGAGATGTCCTCTCATTTGCCCTTTGCTTGGCATGCACTTTCACATCATTCAGGATCTCTGCTGGAGTGTCCCATGCAGAGAGGTCTTTTCCAACAACCGCTCTGTGCCACTCCACCTTATCTTCCCAACTCATGGATGCCATATTGCAAGGCACTGCTTTAAACCCAAGTGCCTAGAACATTATAGGACACAAAGTAAGTTATTTATTAAATGAATTAATAAAATACTGTATTGGAATAGATTAAACATTACAAAATATATTTACATGAAATCAAGCCAGCATCATGTTTGAAAGAAAGTCATCTTTTTATAGCTAGATTTATTAAGTGCTTTCAACAAAGGTTTAGTTTCTTGTTCAGCCTTAAATAGCCAAGATTTAATTTTTATATTCACTCATCTTTGTGTGCTGAGGACTTGTGTACTCAGAGTTTGAGAGTCAAAAGTATAAAGCACATGCAATAGTTAATTCTAGGATCAGGTTCGAATCACTGATAGTCCTATAACCTGGACCAGAGAAAGTCGCTAAACTTCTCTCAACCTCAGTTTATTCATCTGTAAGTGAAAATAGTTGAATCATATCATTAGGATTAAATGAGATGATGTATGTGAAACTCCTAGCAGAGTAACTGGGATTCTTCCGTATCTTCTTTTCAAATTCTCTCTAGAGATATTATCTAATAAAGCATGCACTGTTCTAGAGTTAAAATTATGCAGTTACAGAATGGACTGACAGCATTTTATTTAGAATTACAGTTCATGAAAATAATGTATTCCTACTTTATTGCAGCAGTATTGAAAGTTTTTAAAGAATATAACCGTGTGTGTTGGTAACAGAAAGAAGAATGGAAGTATTCCAGGAACTTCGTAAACAATCAGCACGTTTGGAGTGTGACCATTGCAGTTTCAGAGGCACAGACTATGAAAATGTACAAATCCATATGGGTACCATCCATCCAGAATTTTGTGATGAAATGGATGCTGGTGGACTAGGTAAAATGATATTTTACCAGAAAAGTGCAAAGCTATTTCACTGCCATAAATGCTTCTTCACCAGCAAGATGTACTCTAATGTATACTATCACATCACGTCCAAACATGCATCCCCAGACAAATGGAATGATAAGCCAAAAAATCAGTTGAACAAAGAAACAGATCCTGCGAAAAGCCCTCCTCTTCCTGAACACCAGAAAATACCCTCTAATTCAGCAGAACCGAAACCCATACCTGCCCTTTCAGTGGAAACACAGAAACTTGGTTCTGTTTTGTCTCCAGAATCACCAAAACCTACTCCTCTTACTCCCCTGGAGCCTCAGAAACCTGGCTCCATTGTTTCTCTTGAGCTACAGACACCTTCTCTTCCTTCTCCTGAGCCTTCAAAACCTGCCTCTGTTTCTTCTCCTGAACTTCCAAAACCAGTCCCTGTTTGTGAATCTCAGAAACCTGCCCCCGTTCCTTCTCCAGAACCACAGAAACTTGCCCCTGTATCTCCTGAGCCAGTAAAGGCTACTCTTATTAATCCCAAACCCCAGAAGCACTCTCATTTCCCAGAAACGCTGGGGCCACCTTCAGCCTCATCTCCAGAGTCACCAGTTCTAGCTGCTTCTCCAGAACCTTGGGGACCATCCCCAACTGCATCTCCAGAATCTCGGAAGTCAGCCCGGACTACCTCCCCTGAGCCAAGGAAGCCATCCCCTTCAGAGTCTCCTGAACCTTGGAAGCCATTCCCTGCTGTCTCCCCAGAGCCTAGGAGACCAGCCCCTGCTGTGTCGCCAGGTTCTTGGAAGCCAGGGCCACCTGGGTCCCCTAGGCCTTGGAAATCCAGTCCGTCAGCATCATCAGGACCTTGGAAGCCAGCCAAACCTGCTCCATCCGTGTCTCCTGGACCTTGGAAACCAATTCCTTCTATATCCCCTGGACCTTGGAAACCAACTCCATCTGTGTCCCCTGCATCCTGGAAATCTTCATCAGTCTCACCCAGCTCCTGGAAGTCTCCCCCTGCATCTCCTGAGTCATGGAAGTCAGGCCCACCAGAACTCCGAAAGACAGCTCCCACATTGTCTCCTGAACATTGGAAGGCAGTTCCGCCAGTGTCTCCAGAGCTTCGCAAGCCTGGCCCACCCCTATCTCCAGAAATCCGTAGTCCAGCAGGATCTCCAGAGCTCCGAAAACCCTCAGGGTCACCAGACCTTTGGAAACTTTCTCCTGATCAGCGGAAAACTTCTCCTGCTTCTCTTGATTTCCCTGAGTCCCAGAAAAGTTCCCGTGGCGGTTCTCCTGATCTCTGGAAGTCTTCCTATTTTCTTGAGCCTCAGAAACCTGTCTTCCCTGAGACCAGAAAACCAGGTTCTTCTGGGCCATCTGAGTCCCCCAAAGCAGCCTCAGATATCTGGAAGCCTGTTCTCTCTATTGAGACAGAGCCTAGAAAACCTGCCCTGTTTCCTGAGCCTGCCAAAACAGCCCCTCCTGCTTCTCCAGAACCACGCAAACGTGCCCTTTTTCCAGAGACCCGGAAGCATGCCCTTTTCTCTGAACTCCCCAAATCTGCTATATTCTCAGAATCACAGAAGGTTGTTGAGCTTGGTGATGAACTACAAATAGATGCCATAGATGATCAAAAGTGTGATATTCTGGTTCAGGAAGAACTACTAGCTTCACCTAAGAAACTCTTAGAAGATACTTTATTTCCTTCCTCAAAGAAGCTCAAGAAAGACAACCAAGAGAGCTCAGATGCTGAGCTTAGCAGTAGTGAGTACATTAAAACAGATTTGGATGCAATGGATATTAAGGGCCAGGAATCAAGCAGTGATCAAGAGCAGGTTGATGTGGAATCCATTGACTTTAGCAAAGAGAACAAAATGGACATGACTAGTCCAGAGCAGTCTAGAAATGTGCTACAATTTACTGAAGAAAAAGAAGCTTTTATCTCTGAAGAGGAGATTGCAAAATATATGAAGCGTGGAAAAGGAAAGTATTATTGCAAAATTTGTTGCTGCCGTGCTATGAAAAAAGGTGCTGTTTTGCATCATTTGGTTAATAAGCATAATGTTCATAGCCCTTACAAATGCACAATCTGTGGAAAGGCTTTTCTTTTAGAATCTCTCCTTAAAAATCATGTAGCAGCCCATGGGCAAAGTTTACTTAAATGTCCACGTTGTAATTTTGAATCAAATTTCCCAAGAGGTTTTAAGAAACATTTAACTCATTGTCAAAGCCGGCATAATGAAGAGGCAAATAAAAAGGTAATGGAAGCTCTTGAACCGCCACTGGAGGAGCAGCAAATTTGATATTTCAACACAGTGTGAATATTTGCTCTACTAAGGTGTTTGATGAAACCATTCTTTGTAAGTATAGCTTATCAAGTAGCCTAGTTGGATCAGTAGATGACATGTATAGTGTATCATGTTTCACTGTCTCAGTTGTGTTACTAAGAATGAGCATTTGATTATTTTTTCCTGGTCTCTGTCTGTGTGGCTATCTTGTAAATCAATAAATTTCTATATATTCCAGGTGGATTAAACTTCTCATTTTTTTAAAGTATATATGAATAATAATACAAGAAAGTAGGCATTCCATTTAATAAGAGCAAGTTATACTCAAAGCATTCATTTAAAGTGTATCTGTGTGTGGAACTAATTTCAGACAATAGAAATTATTAGTTGAAATGTTTAAGAATTAGGCATGAAAAATAAGTTTGGGAAGTTTTGTTTCCTTACATGTATTTTTAAATCATAAGAGTTATTTTCTATCTGATGTAAAATTAGTTTATAAATCTTAATCAGTTTCTAGATGTGTATTCGCTTTTATGTCATGAAAAGTTGGAGTCTCAGGGTTGCTGATTTTCTGCTAATAGGAGAAATAGAGTAAGTCTTTAAAATAGTTTGCAGCCTTCTCCCACAGGAGACGAGAAAAAGATAAGTGTGATTTTAAGTCTTTCTTGTCCATAGTTGTTTTCAGTGGAGTCTTCCATTCTGTAACTTACCCTAAGATCTGGTTCTTCCCTCCCCATCCGCCACCCCACTGCCCACCAGCTCACACTAATAGATGATTCTTAATTGCCAAATGTGTTAGAACTTGTATATCCTACTCCTGGGCCTTAGATGTTGCCTGTGGAGGCTTAAGACCAGGTTAATAAGTAGGAACTGAAAGTCTTCCATATTAACAGTAGAAAATTTTATAGACATTTCTGTTAAAGAAATACATCGATTTTATGTTTTTCTGTTCTGTTACTGTAAATACCTTGTACCTGTTCATGGATTATTTTATTCTAAAATATTTTGTCAAATGTGTATCAACCAAATTAAAAAGAAAGGCTTTCATGTCAGCAACATCTTCATGTGTGTTTTCTTTTGTGTACTTTTTATTGTGTATATCCAAGTTCATTATTTCCATGTTTTCAACATACAAGTTTTCTTATCTGGAGCAGCATTTTCTTAGCTGTGTTTGCTCCGAGTTCTGTGGTCAAGCAAGCTAGGGGAATGCTTGTATAGGGGGGACTCCATGTGGAAAATCTCATCCTTTCATATGAAAGGTGGTTTAATTCCAGTGGTTGCCCATCCTGCCTGCCTCTAAACAGTGTGAGGCATTTAATCTCAAAGGATTCTGATGTGTAGCCAGTATTGAGATGCCGTACCGGGTTTAATTTAACTATTCCCAGACATTTTTGAACAAGGAACAGTTTTGTCTTAGTTCCCCACCCCTTGGCTTCCCTATCAATATGCCCATTGAGATGTCTTTAAAATATTTAGTGATATAGTTTGGCTCTGTGTCCCCACCCAAATCTCTCTCTCTCTTTTTTATTTTATTTTGGGACCATTCCTCACTCTTGTCACCCAGAATGGTGTGCAGTGGTGTGATCTCAGTTCACTGCAATCTCTGCATTTCAGGTTCAAGGGATTCTCTTGCATCGGCCTCCTGTGTAGCTGGAACTATAGGTGCGTGTTACCATGTCTGGCTAATTTTTGTAGTTGAATAGAGATGGGGTTTTGCCATGTTGGCCAGGCTGGTCTCGAACTCCTGGGCTCAAGTGGTTCACCTGCGTCAGCCTCCCAAAGTGCAGGGATGACAGTTGTGGACCACCACGCCCAACCCCCACCTGAATCTTGTATTGGATTGTAATCCCCAGTGTTGGAGGAGGGGCTGGCCTGGTGGGAAATGATTGGATCATGGGGGCGGACCTCCCCCTTGCTGTTCTCTTGATAGTGCATGAGTTACTTAAGTGTTCAGCACCTTCCCCTTTGCTCTCTTCTTCCTGCTCCAGCCATGTAGGATGTACTGGCTTCCCCTTCGCCTTCTGCCATGATTGTAAGTTTCCTGAGCCCCAACCCTGCCCCAGCCACATTTCCTGCATAGCGTGCAGAACCATTGGCTAATTCTCCTCTTGTCTTTATAAATTACTCAGTCTCAGGTAGTTCTTTATGACAGTGTGAGAACAGACTAATACATTTAGATAATACCAAGTAAGATCTTAGAAGCCTCAGATTTGTTAACTTTTGTGAACATAGCACAGAGTATTGCTGCTATCAATTTACATGGCAGCTTGAGAACAAACTTCCAGTTCAGGAGCTTCCTTCTAGGCAGTGATGCCAACAAGTAGGACAGGTAAGGTATCTCGGATGTACTAGTACTTTTCTTGCCTATACCGATTGACTGAAATTGTTTTTGAGAAACAAAAAGGGTCTGCATTACTTAGAAGCTGTGCTGGCTCCTGCGGTCTCAAACCAACTCTGTTACACGGATTCCTTCCTAAGACTTCACCCTGTTTGGTACAGACCTGGCAGTTCATCCTAGACCTTTGCTCCAGGTAGAGCCAACTAGGTCACATGACCTGCCATCTGATGTGGGGTTTTTGATAATCGTGCCATGGGATAAGGGTTAATTGCCCGAGTAAGTGGTAGTGGTGCATGTGTAGTTTTGGCTGTAAGGCCTTAACTCTTATTTGATTAAACCCCTGTGTTCTCGGTTTACCTCACTGTGGCTTCAGTTTAATTTTCATTAATTTTATTTGACATTAATTATATGGCATATCAGATACTGCTTTCGTTTTAAATATTGGTGTGGATTCTATAGCTGTCTTGGATGACGACATGGAAGGGTGCTTATCAGATTGGGTCTGCATGCATCACAAAACAGGAAAGGTGTTCCTTTTTAAGTTTACTTACAGTCCAGATGTAAAAATCCTGGAAACTGTACCCCTTCCAATCTAGCCTTTAACTGTTCCTTTGTCATTTTGGTCGCATGGTATATTCGTTTCTGTTGCTATCTCAAATTACCTGGATCTTGGCTTAAAACAACAAGTGTGTTATACAACCTGTAGTTCAGTGAGCTAAAGTAATGGTGTCAGCCTGGTTGAGTTATTTCCTGGAGGCTCTAAGAATTCATTCCCTTGCCTTTTCCATCTTCTAGAACAAGCTTGTGCAGCCTGCAGCTCGTGGGCTGCGTGCAGTCCAGGACGGCTTTGAATGCAGTCCAGAGCAAATTCATACATTTTTGTAAAACATGGCTGGGCGCAGTGGCTCATGCCTGTAATCCCAGCACCTTGGGAGGCCAAGGCAGTCAGATCACCTGAGGTCAGGAGTTCCAAAGCCAGCCTGGCCAACATAGTGAAACCCTGTCTCTACCAAAAATACAAAAATTAGCTTGGTGTGGTGCCAGGCGCCTGTAATCCCAGCTACTAGGCAGGCTGAGGTAGGAGAATTGCTTTACCCGGGAGGTGGAGGTTGCAGTGAGTCAAGTTCGTGCCACTGCCCTCTAGCCTGGGAGCCAAGAGCGAAACTGTCTCAAAAAAAAAAAAAAGATTTATCCAAAGACTTTTTTTTTTTTAGAGCTCATCAGCTGTTGTTGGTGTTAGTGTTATTTTATGTGTGTCGCAGGCAATTGTTCCAATGTAGCCCAGGGAAGCCAAAAGATTGGACACTCTGTTCTAGAGGCTGCCTGCACTCTTTGGCTCACGTTTCTCTTTTTCTCCTTATTTATTTATTTATTTTAGAGACAAGGTTTCACCATGCTGGCCAGGCCGATTTTGAACTCCTGACCTCAAGTGATCCTCCCATCTCGGCCTCCCAAGGTGCTAGTATTACAGGGGTGAGCCACCACACCCAGCCTTGGCTCACCTTTCTCTACCTGCATCTGTAAAGCTTTCAGCAGAGCACCTCTTTGATCTTGCTTCAGTCATCACATTTCCCTCTGCCTCCTCCCTCTTCCACGTAAGGACACTTGTGATTACGATGATCTTCCTATTTTAAAGCTAGCCAATTAGCAACTTTAATTCACCTTTGCCATGTAAACTACCATGTTCATAGGTTCTGGTGATTGGGATCTGAGCATCTGGGTTGCCATTCTGCCTACCACACCTAAACTTGAAAGTTGGAGGTTTGATTCCTCAGTTTGGCCTCCTACAGCAGTCAAGCCTTGTTGGACTCCTTTGGGGATATATCTGTTTCCACTGCCTCACTGGCCTAGTGTCCAAGGTCAACTTGAATACACCTACCGTAACACACCAAAATATGGTCTCTACAACACTGATTTTTATGTATCATCATTAATACAAAACGACCACTTAATGTCCCGTTACTGCTATTAGCATGCTGTACCTTTTTCAGGCAACCTTCCCACCCCACCTCAACGTCTAAGACGCTATGTTCATTTTTCTTACTTTTCCAGCTGTAATAATCACCCTGTTTTTCCTATTAAAGGCCCATGCTCCTTGCTAAGACTGACACAGTTCTACCTTTGAAGGCTACTGTTGCCAAACTTTCATTTTTGAATGGAGGCAGAAAAGCCTACAGGATTGGATTGGACCTTTTCTAGTGTTAATGCAGTGCAGGAGTGCTACCTTTTGTATTACAAATCCTCCAAACCTTACTCTGCAGTCAACTCTAAAACTGAACATACAGACTGAAAATAAAGTCTGGAATAAAGTCTGTTGGAATAAAGTCTGACGTTTAAACTCCTTCAATCCTGATCAATTACAACGTTGTTCTAGGTTGGCTTGAGCACAATAGTTAGCTTTTTGCCACTAACACCAGCAGATTTCTTGTAAATGATTTCCATGGAACATCAGGAAGATTACATGAAGATGGGAGCTAGATTAGGGCAAATCCATTTCTGCTCTTGAGAAGGCAGTACAACTCCTAACTTAATGCAATGGTATATATTTTTTCTTTTACATGTAAGAAAACATTGTTAATATAATTGAATGCATAAGCTCAACTAACTAGAGCTGTACTAGTAGCCAGCAGTCACACATGACTATTGAGCACTTGAAATGTGGTTAGTCTGAATTGAGATCAAAGGGTTATAAAAATAACAGCCTTTACAACTTAAGGAAAATGTAAAATTTTCATGTTATATGCTGAAATGATACCATTTTGCACATTAGGGCTAAATAATATAAAAATGTTGTACTTATGACTAAAACAATTGAAATTACTATCAGACTCACATTCTATGACTATTGGATAATTTTAGAGGGCGGAGTAAAGTTTCTTCCTGCAAGTTTCTTTTGGGGGTACAGGTCTTATCAAACTGTAACGGTTAATTTTGTGTCAACTTGGCTAGGCCACAGTGCCCATATCTTTGGTTAAACATTCTAGGTGATTTTGTGAAGGCATTTTTTAGATATAGTATTTAAATCAGTAGACTTTGAATAAATCCAGGTTATCCTCCATAATTTGGTGGGCCTCATTGTATTAGTTGTAGGCCTTCACAGAAAAAGATGGACCTTTTCCAAAGAAGAGGGAATTCTGCCAGTAAATGGCTTTCAGACTCAAGTTACATCAACCTTTCCCTGGGTCTCCAGCCCGTCGCCTGTCCTGCAGATTTCGGACTTGCCAGCCTCCTCAAATGGGTGAGCCTTTTCCTTAAAAATCTCCCTCCCTGCCTCCCACTCCCCATATACATCCTATTCTGCTTCTTTGGAGAACTGTGACTAATAGATTTTGGTACTGAGAGTGGTTCTTGTGGAACAGAATTCTAGGGATGAGTTTCCTGAATCAGCTCTCTAATCTGTTTAGACTTAAAGACACTAATGACTGTATTCCCAGTAGAAAAGAGAGCACTCATAGTCTATGGCATGGTCTGGCAATAGAATTGGGAGACTCCTCATCACATGAGAGACAAGGTCCTGATTGACCATGTTTGTTTTGCCTGTGAACATTTCTGCCAGCCAACAAATGTAATGAGATCGGCTGGCTGCTCCTTGTTTCTGTGGGCAAACTGGGGAAAGAAAAGCATGAGCTCAGGGTTTTGAATTCCCAGCTCAATCACTGCATAAGTGGCCCAAAAGCTATGTCTGCTCTGAAAGAGATAGCCGATATTGCTGAAAACCAAACCCAGAATGTGAATCCCGTGAGTGGCTGACTGACAATGCAAATCAAATGGGCAAACTTGCACTGGTGACTACTATTAAAGTGAGGGCAATCATTGTGAAGGAACGGGGGTCCCTAAAGTTTAGGGACATGTACAGATCCTGATGAAGCTGGGGATGGTGAATGTCTGAATTTTGATGAGTCTTTTGCCAGTAGCTTGAACCTTATCTGAGGCGATGATGCTTCTTTGCCTAAGGAGTCTGAAATAGTCTTTTCTGAGGTAGTTGCCTTGCAATGTAATGGTGAGTCTCCTCTTAACCCGCTTCTTTGCCTCTAGACATGTAACTAGGCTCAAATCCCAGCAGGCTCCTAAAGGTGAGGTATAAGATGTGACCTGGGAGTTGTGCTACAGCACAAAAGAACTATTTGATTGTTCCCAACAAACTAACAGAACCTGGGGAATATGTATGAGGATATATATGAAGAGTGATAGAAGGAATGTAAACTTGTTTCAGGTAGAGTTTACTGACATGGGCCTACTACACAGTGTGGAGGCCAAAGCATGTCCATCTTGGAGGCTAGCCTACCATGGTGATGTCTGATGAACCCCAGTTCTGGGAATGCCTCTAATATTCCTACTTCATCTGCTGTACTTAAACCATAAATCTTGCCCTTAAACAAATCACTTCAGTTGTCTTTCTCTATGGTATATCAGCCCTGGATCTGGGGATAACCACGTGGAGTGGCACAGGGATCCACCATCTTGTCTTGCAGCTGCGCAAGACATGACTTCCATTCATCAGTCCGTGTTAAATTTCTTTCCTTCCTTCCTTCCTCTTTCTCTCTCTTTCTCTCTCTCTTTCTCTCTTTCTTTCTTCTTTCTTTCTCTTTCTTTCTTTCTTTTTCTTTCTTTCTTTCTCTTTTTCTTTCTTTCTTTCTTTTTCTTTCTTTCTTTCTTTCTTTCTTTCTTTCTTCTCTTTCTCTTTCTTTCTTTTTCTTTTCTTTCTCTTTGTTTCTCTCTCTCTATCTTTTCTTTCTTTCCTCTTTCTTTTTCCTTCCTTCCTTCCTTCTTTCCTTCCCTCCCTCCCTCCTTCCTTCCTTCCTTCCTTCCTTCCTTCCTTCCTTCCTTCTTTCTTCTTTTCTTTCCTTCTTTTCTTTCTTTCTCTTTCTCTTTCTTTCTTCTTTCTTCTTTTTTCTTTTTTTATCCGAGACAGTCTTGCTCTGCCGCCCAGGCTAGAGTGCAGTGGCACGATCTCGGCACACTGCAGCCTTGCCTCCTGTGTTCAAGCACTTCTCCTGCCTCAGCCTCCCAAGCAGCTGGGATTACAGGTGCCTGCTACCGCACCCAGCTAATTTTTGTATTACTAATAGAGATGGGGTTTCACCGTGTTGGCCAGGCTGGTCTTTAACTCCTGACCTCGTGATTCGCCCACCTTGGCCTCTTAGAGTGCTGGGATTACAGGTGTGAGCCACTGCGCCCAGTCTGTTTCTTAAAAACTGGATTTGTTGGCTGGGTACGGTGGCTCACGCCTGTAGTCCCAGCACTCTGGGAGGCCGAGGTGGGCAGATCATGAGGTCAGGATATCAAGACCATCCTGGCCAACATGGTGAAACCCCGTCTGTACTAAAAATACAAAAATTACCTGGGTGTAGTGGTGCAGGCCTGTAGTCCCAATTGAGGCAGGAGAACTGCTTGAACCCAGGAGTTGGAGGTTGCAGTGAGCCGAGATCATGCCATTGCCCTCCAGTCTGGTGACAAAGCGAGACTCCGTCTCAAAAACAAAACAACAACAATAACCAAAAAAAAAAAAAAAAAGGATTTGTCAGTCTCTTTGGTCTCTCAGCTTCTTCAGCCTAGGTTTGCCTAGACCTGCTCATCATGGAACAAGCAGAGATTTTGGATTTAATGTTCAGCTTGGGGAGTTAGTGCCCTAACAGTATGATTGGTTGGTTGAACCGTGGACCAAATGGGGGCCCACAGTAAATTAACTTGAAATACCAGACTTACCTTGGTATGCTATGGAGGAAGAGATTCAAAGGCTTAGGGAGATTAGAATATCAGAGTTAATGTGTCATTTGAGACCCTCTCTCCCACCCTGGGGGAAGTGGAGGGCAGAGGACACACTGTTCACCAATACTGTGGAAAATCAATTTTTTGGGGGAGACCCAGCATCCTTGAAGGGCCCTGTGATCACTCTTCCCTGTAGGTCACACATTACAGTGGAAATGGCTGCCACTGAGTTGGGAAACCTAAATGCAATGGGATTAATCAGATCCTAGGGTGGCTGGAGTGAAGTAATAGACTCAGTGGCAAAAGGCAAGGTGGGCACAGTTACCATAAAGGACAGCAGAGCCAAAGCATTAGCTGGAATTGTCTGACTCACAGAGACCTGTGGTGTTGGCTAGGGGATCACGGTGTTCCTAGAAGGGAAATAGATAGGAAGCCTACAAAATTCTTACTTAATCTGTGTAAATGGAAGAGTTCTAGGTCAAGTGAGCAAAAGCAAAAATGTATGCTGTTAATCTTCTGCCCTTTACAAAAGGGCAGAAGATTTGCCAAGGTGGCGGTACTGGGGTAAAGGAAATAATCAAAACTTTCAGAGATTATTAGACGTTGGCTCTGAACTGAAACTAGTTCCAGGAGACCCAAAGCATCACTTTGTCCCACCAGTCAGAGAAGGGGCTTGTAGATGTGAGGTGATCAATGAAATTTTAGCTCAGGTCCACCTCCCAGTGTATCTTTGAATTCATTCTACGGTTCATTTTTCTTCAATGCGTGACTAGAATAGACATGCTTGGCAACTGGAAAAATCTTCATACTGGTTTCCTGATGTGTGAGGTAAGGACTGTTACTGTGGGAAAGGCCAGGTGGAAGACACTACTATCGCACCTATGTAGGAAAATAGTAAACCGAAAGCAACACCACATTCCTGGAGAGATTGAAGAGGTTACTGCTACTACTAATATCAAGGACTTAAAGGATATAGGGAAGCAACTCCCACCACATCGCCATTCAAATTGGCTGTCTGGCATTCACAGAAGACAGATGGATCTTTTTTTTTTTTTTTTTTAAGCCGGAATTTCACTCTGTTACCCAGTCTGGAGTGCAATGGTGTGTGGTTTCGGCTCACTGCAACCTCTGCCTCCCAGGCTCAAGTGATTCTCCTGCCTTAGCCTCCCAAGTAGCTGGGATTACAGGCACATGCCACCAAACACAGCTAATTTTTTTGTATTTTTAGTGGAGAAAGGGTTTCACTATGTTGGCCATGCTGGTCTCAAACTCCTGACCACAGGCGATCTGCCTGCCTCGGCCTCCCAAAGTGCTAGGATTACAGGCATGAGCCGCCACGCCTGGCTGACGGATGGATCTTAGAGAATGACACTGGATTATCATGAGACTAACCAGGTGGTAACTCCAGTTGTAGCCTCTGTACCAGTTGTGGTTTATTGCTTGAGCAAATTAACACAATTCCTGGTACCTGATATGCTGCTATTGATGTGGAAAGTGCTTTTTTCTCCATACCTGTTAAGAGAGACTACCAGAAGCAGTTTGCTTTCAGCTGTCAAAGCCAGCAATTGTTCTACCTCAGGGGTATGTCAGCTCTCCAGCCCTGTGTCATAGTTTAGGTCTCAGGGTCGCGGTCACCTTTCCCTTCCCAAGACATCATGCTTATCCATTACATTGGTGCCATTAGGTTTATTGTGCATAGTGAGCAAGAAGTAGCTACTCTAAACTTATTGATAAGACATTTATGTCTCAGAAGGTGGGAAATCAATAAAACTTCGGGGCATTCTACCTCTGGAATGTCTAGGGATCCAGTAGTATGGGGCATGTTGAGATATCCTACTAAGGTGAAAGGTAAGTTGTTGCATCTGGCCTGTCCTACAACGAAAAAGACACACAATGACTAGTGGGCCTCTTTGGACGTCGGGGACAACATATTCCTCACGTAGGGGTGCTACCTGACCCATTTACTAAGGGACCTGAAAAGGTGCTCACTTTGAGTGAGGTCTAGAACTAGAGAAGGCTCTGCAACAGGTCCAAACTGTTGTGCACGCTGCTTTGCCACTCAGGCCATATGATCCAGCAAATTCGGTGGTGCTTGAAGCGTGAGCTGCATATAGGAATGATAGTTGGACACTTTTGTAGGGCCCTATAAGATGAGCCCCAGCAAAGGCCCTTAGGATTTTGGAGCAAAGCCCTTCCATCCTCTGCAGATAACTACTCTCCTTTGAAAAATAGCTTTTGGCCTGCTACTGGACCTTGTGGTGACTAAATGATTAAACCCAGTTACTATGCAGCATGAGCTGCCCACCAAGCCATAAAGTTTGGTGTACATAGCAGCACTCAACCATAACATGGAAGTGGTATATTACTAGAGTTAGCTTGAGCAGGTCCCAAAGGTACAAGTAAAGTGCATGAAAAAGTAGACCAGGCATGAGCCCATGGTGGCTCACATCTGTAACCCAGAGCTGTGGGAGGCCGAGGCTGGAGGATTGCTTGATGCCAGGAGTTCAAGACCAGCTTTGGTAACATAGCAAGACCTTGTGTGTACAAAACAAAAGAAAAAAAGCAGCTGGGCATGGCGGTGCACACCTGTAATCCTAGTACTCAGCAGGCTGAGCGCAGAGGATCATTTGAGCCCCAGGTGTTTGAGGTTACAGTGAGCTATGATTGTACCACTACACTCTAGCTTGGGTGACAGAGTGAGACTCTATTTTTTTTTAAGTGGCCCAAATACCTGTGGTCCCCCCTCCTCCTAAACTACCTTCTCTCCCCCAGCCTGCCCCTATGGCTTCATGGGGAGTTCCCCATGATCAGTTGACAGAGGAGACCAGGGCCTGGTTTCTAGGTGGTTCTTCAGGGTACACAAACATCTGAAAGTGGACAGCTGAAGCACTACAGCCTTTTTCTGGGACTTCCTTGAGGGCAGTGGTGAAGAGAAATTTAGGTAGTGTACCTGGTTGTTCATTTTGTTTGGAAAGAGAAATGGCCAGACACATGATTGTATATTGACTCATGGACTGTGGCCAATGGTTTGGTTGGATAGTCAGAGACTTGGAAGAAATAAAATTGAAAAATTGGTGGGCCAGGCACAGTGGCTCATGCCTGTAATCCTAGCACTTTGGGAGCCCGAGGCAGGTGTATTGCCTGAGCTCAGGAGTTTGAGATCAGCCTGGGCAACACAGCAAAACCCCGTCTCTACTAAAAAATACAAAAAAAAAAAAAAAGCTCAGCGTGGTGGCATGCACCTGTAATCCCAGCTACTTGGAAGGCCAAGGCAGGAGAATCGCTTTAACCTGGGAGACAGAGGTTGCAGTGAGCCAAGATTGTGCCATTGCACTCCAGCCTGGACAACAGTGTGACTCTTGTCACGTACACACACAAAAAATGGTCACAAATTTGAGAAGAGGTATTTTTTTGCCCATTTAGAAGAACTCTCTGAATGGGCAAAAAATATGAAGCCATTTGCATTCCAAGTGAATGGTTACTGAAGGATAACCTCAGAAGAGGAGGATTTTAATAATCAGGCGGATAGGATGACCTGTTCTGTGGATACCTGTCAGCTTATTACTACAGCCAACCCTATCATTACCAAATTGGTTTATGAACAAAGTGGCCGTGATCACAGGGATGGAGGCTATGCATGGACTCAGAAATCTGCACTTCCACTCACCAAGGCAGACCTGGCTACAGCCACCACTGAGTGCCCAGTCTGCCAGCAGCAGAGACCAGCACTGAATTTTCAGTATGGCATCATTCCCCAGGTTGATCAGCCAGCTACCTAGTGGCAGGTAGATTATGGTGGTTTGCCTTCATTATGAAAGGGGCAGCATTTTGTTCTTATTGGAATAAACACTGGAATAGATAATGATCCTTTTTGCCTTCCCTGTTTGTAATAATTCTGCCAAAACTACTATCCATGCATGTATAAAATGCCTTACCCACCATTGTGGTATTTCACATGGCATTGCTTCTGATCAAGGTAGTACCTTCACAGCGATTCAGGTGAAGCAATGGGCCCATGTTTATGGAATTCCCTGGTCTTACCATATTCCCCACCATCCCAAAGCAGCTGGCTTGATAGAACAATGGAATGGGCTTTTGAAGTCCAGTTACAGGGCTAGCTAGATGCTAATACTTTGCAGGGCTGGGGCAAGGTTCTCCAGAGGCAGTGTATGCTCTGAATCAGTATCCAATATATGGTGCTGTTTCCCCCATAGCCAGGATTCACAGGTCCAGGAATCAGGAGGTGGAAATGGGAGTGGCACCGCTCATTATTACCCTTAGTGATTCACCAGCAACATTTTTGCTTTCTGTCACTGTGAACTTGTGATGTGCTGGCTTAGAAGTCCTAGTTCCAGGGCCAGGCGCGGTGGCTCAAGCCTGTAATCCCAGCACTTTGGGAGGCCGAGGCGGGTGGATCACGAGGTCAAGAGATCGAGACCATCCTGGTCAACATGGTGAAACCCCGTCTCTACTAAAAACTACAAAAAATTAGCTGGGCATGGTGGCGCGTGCCTGTAGTCCCAGCTACTCAG
>NW_022437000.1:14182244-14261824 GCF_009761245.1 Sapajus apella
AAAAAAAAAAAAAAAAAAAAAAAAAAAAAAAAAAAAAAAAGAAGTCCTAGTTCCAAAGTGAGAAATGCATCCTAGAGATACAACTCAATTGAACAGGGAGTTCAGACTGCCACCTGTCACTTTGGGGTCCTCATGCCTGAGTCAACAGGCCAATAAGGGGGTTACTATATTGACTGGAGTGGTTCATCCAGGTGAACAAGGGGAAAATTGGACTGCAACAGTGTGTCTGGAATAGATAAGATCCCTTAGGGTATCTATTGGCATTATCATGCCATAAGATTAAAGTCAGCCACTCTGGCTAACATGGTGAAAACCCATCTCTACTAAAAATACAAAAAATTATACAAGTGTGGTGGTGTGTGCCTGCCTGTAATCCCAGCTACTTGGTAGGCTGAGGCAAGAGAGTCATGTGAACATGGGAGGCAGAGGTTGCAGTGAGCCAAGATTGTGCCATTGTACTCCAGCCTGGTGACAGTGCGAGACTATGTCTCAAAAATAAATAAATAATAAATACCAGCTATGACCTTGTGATCAGCTACAGAAATGAAGACTGTGGTTGTCATGAGTGCTTCTTTTTAATTTTGTTACAAATATGTTTGTATGTATACATATATATCAAATACAGATATATACCTATATAGAAAATATCTTTATTCTTTTCCCTCTCTTATTGCTTTACTCCTTTACATAAGATGCATTGGCTTTATATCATGGATTTAATATTGTTAGGCTTACAGCATCATATTTAAGTTATGGAATATCAAGGATAAGATATGGAATATTGCCCAAAAGACTTTGCATCCTCTTCTGGGGAAGGGGTTAGTATGTTTTTGGTTGTTCACAGAAATAGTTGTATTTTAGGTGAGAGTATGATCTCATTATTGTCTTTATTTGGAGGCTAAATATGGTTTAAGAAGAAGTATATGGGAACTCAATCGACAAGGGGTGAACCTGTGATGGTTGATTTTATGTGTCAACTTGGTTAGGTTATGGTACTCAGACCTTTGATCTAACATTCTAGGTGTTTTAATCAAGATGTTTTTAGAAAAGAGTAACATTTAAATCAGTAGACTTTGAGTAGATTTTCCTCCATAATGTGGGTGGGACTCATCCAATCCATTGAAGACCTTAATAGAAAAAGACTAGCAAGACTGACCTCCCTCAAAGAGAGTGAATTTTTCCAACTGATTGTCTTTGAACTCAAGTAGCAACACAAACCCTTGCTTGGATCTCCAGCCTGCCTGCAAATTTCAGACTTGTTAGCCCTCTTAATTGCATGAGTCAATTCTTTAAAATCTCTCTGTCTGTCCCCTTCTTCCTCACTCCCTTTTTCCCTCTCACCACAACCTATTGGTTCTGTTCCTCTGAAGAATGCTGGTAACACTGATCTCAAGATTGCCCTTAGAATCAATTAGAAAAATTTTCAATTTTGGTAGTATTTGTACAAGTTAGAATTCATTCATGAAAGAATACATGATTGTAATTTGGGTAGTTTATAGATTATTCAGACAATTTAAAAAGATGCCATATATATATGCTCTATCTAAAAAAATTATATATATATGTTATTTTTTTGAGATGGAGTATTGCTCTTTCGCCAAGCTGGAGTGCAGTGGTGCACACTCAGCTCACTGCAACCTCCGCTGCCTGGGTTCAAGCGATTCCCCTGCCTCAGCCTCCTGAGTAGCTGGGACTACAGGCATCTGCCACCACGCCCGGCTAATTGTTTGTATTTTAGTAGAGACAGGGTTTCACCATGTTGGCTAAACTGTTGGCCTCATGATCTGCCCGCCTCGGACTCCTGAAGTGCTGGGATTATAGGCATGAGCCACCGTGCCTGGCCACCATTTATATATTTTTGAAATTCTGAATTATGAAGTGTTTTGGAAAAGTTAGAAATAAGTCCTATTTTCCTTAATATTTATTCATGATTTTGAGGAATATGAACAAAATTTATAAGGTAATAAAATGTTTAATATAGAGACATCACTAATTTGCATATAACCTTAAATTTTTTCCTGAGGTTTTTAAAAAATATACAATTTTATTGTGATAAAATACATATGACATAAAATTTACCATCTTATTATTTTGTTAGTATATAATTCAGTAGTGTTAAGTACATTTGCATTGTGCAGTGAATCTCCAGAATTGTTCTTGCCTTAAAATCCTGAAGCTCTGCATCCTCCTCTTCTGAGTTCTTGGAAACTGCCTTTATATTTGTTTTCATGAATTTGACTACTGTAGATACATCATGTAAGTGGAATCATATCCTATTTGTCTTTTGTGACTGGCTATTTCATTTGGTATAATGTTGTAAGGTTCATTCATATTGTAGCATGTGTCAGCATTTCCTTTTTAAGGCTGAATGATATTCCGTTATATGGATATGCCACATTTTTTTAATCCATTCATCCATTGATGGGTACTTGGTTTATTTCCAGCTCTTGGCTATCATGAATAATGCTGCTATAAACATTCATGTATCTGTTTGAGACTATGCTTTTAATTCTTTTGTATAAATACCTAGAAGTAGGACTGCTGAGTCATATGGTAATTCTATTTTTAGTTTTCAAGTTACTACCATACTGTTTTCCATGGTGGCTGCATCCTTTTACATTCTCACAATAGTGCATAAGGGTTTTAATTTCCCCACATTCTTACCAACACTTTTTATTTTGTTTTAATGGTAACCATGCTAATGAACATGAGGTCATTTTGGTATTGAGTTGCATTTTTCTAATGATTTGTGATGTTGAGCATATTTGCATTTTTTGGCCATTTATATGTCTTATTTGAAGATATGTCTACTTAAGTCCTTTGCACATTTAAAAAATCATGTTTTTCGGTTGTTGAGTTGTACGAATTCCTTATATGGTCTGAATACTAACACCTTGTGAGATATATAATTTGAAAATATTTCCCTCTATTTTGTGGTTTGCTGCTATGACTTGATTGCCTTCTCCAAAGCTCATGTTGAAATTTAATTGCTGGTTGGGCATGGTGGCTCACGCCTGTAATCCTAGCACTTTGGGAGGTGGAGGTGGGTCGATCACTTGAAGTCAGAAGTTTGAGACCAGCCTGACCAAAATGGTGAAACTCTGTCTGTAATGAAAACACAAAAACTAGCCAAGCGTGGTGGCAGGTAACTTGTAATGCCAGCTACTTGAGGCTGAGGCAGGAGAATCACTTGAAGCCAGGAGGCAGAGGTGGCAGTGAGCTGGGATTGCACCAGTGTACTCCAGCCTGGGCAACAGAATGAGACTATCTTAAAAAAAAAAGAAAACTTTAATTGCTATTGTAGCAATATTAAGAGGTGGAGCCTTTAACAAGTGATTAGGTCATGAGGGCTCTGCCCTCCTGAATGGATTAAGCCATTATATCAGGTGTGGTCTCCTGATACAAGAATGAGTTCAACCCTGATTTCCTGTCTCTATCTCAGGTACCCTCTCACCGCGTGATGTCTTCTTTGCCATATGCCAGTGCCATGCTCTTGGACTTCTCAGCCTCCAGAACCATAAGCCAAATACACTTCTATTCTCTATAAATTACTAAGTCTCTGATATTCTGTTATAGTGGCACAAAATGTACTAATACAGTTACTTTTGCATTCTGTAGATTGTGTCCTTTAATGTGCAGATGTTTTGCTTGTTGCTTTTGTTTTTTGAGACAGAATTTTACTCTGTCACCCAGGCTGAAGTGCAGTGGCATGATCTCACTCACTGCAACCTCCACCTCCTAGGCTCAAGTGATTCTTCTGCCTCAACCTCCTGAGTAGCTGGGATTATAGGTATGTGTCAACATACCTGGCTAATTTTTGGTCTTAAGTTTAGGGTTTTGATCTACTTTGAGTTAATCTTTGCATATGGTGTTAGGTAAGGGTCCAACTTCATTCTTTTGCATGTTGGTAACCAGTTATCAATGCCATTTGTTGACAAGACTCTTCTTTCCCTATAAATAATCTTGGCACCCTTATTGAAAACCACTTGACTACATATGTGAAAGTTTATTATTTCTAGGCCCTATACTCTAGTCTGTTGGTCCATATGTCTGTAGTTATGCCAGTGCCAGTGCTATACTGCTTTGATTACTGTAGCTTTATAATAAGTTTTAAAATCAGAAAGTGTGAGACCTCCAACTTTGTTCTTCTTCAAATCTGTTTTGGCTATCTGGATTTATTTGAGATTCCACAGGAATTTGGGGATGATTTTTTCTGTTTCTGAAAAAGAAAAAAATACCACTTGGATTTTGATAGGGATTGTATTTTGCTGTAGATTGCTTTGGATAGTATTGATACCTGTTATCTTAGCAATATTAAATCTTCCAGTCCATGAATATGAGATGTCTTTCCATTTATTTGTGTCTTAATTTCTTTCAGTAATGTTTTGTAGTTCTCAGTGTAAAAGTCTTTTTTCTCACTTGTTAACTTACTTCCCAACTGTTGTATTCTTTTTGATGCTATTTTAAACAAAATGGTTTTCCAAATTTCTTTTTTGGATCATTCCTTGTTACTGTAGTATGGGAACAAAACTGATTTTTGTATGTTGATTGTATACCTCACAACTTTGCTGATTTCATTATTTAGTTACAACATGTGTTTTTATAAAATATTTAGATTTTCTATATAAAATTTTTTGTTGTCTGTAAATGGAGGTAAGTTTCTTCTTCCTTTCCAACTTACATGCATTTTATTGGTATTTTTCTTGCCTAATTGATCTAAGACTTTAGTATAATGTTAGATAAAAGTGATGGCTGGGTGCAATGGCTCATGCCTATAATCTCAGCACTTTGGGAGGTCAAGATGGGCAGATTACTTGAACCCAGTAGTACAAGACCAGGTCAGCAGCATGGCAAAGCTCTGTCTCTAAAAAAAATAATAATAGCTTGGTGTAATGGTGTGCACTTGTAGTATGAGCTACTTGGGGAGTCTGAGGTGGGCAGATAACCTGAGTATGGGAGGTTGAAGCTGGGTGAGCTGTGATCACAAAACTGCTCTCCAGCCTGGGTAACAGAGAGACACTCCCTTAAAAAAAAGTGATGAAAGTGGGCATCCTTGTCTTCATCTTTATTTTAGAGGAAATGCTTTCATTCTTTCCACTGATGTTAGCTGTGGGACTTTTATATATAACCTTTATTATGTTGAAGTCATTTCCTTCTGTTCCTAGTTATGTTGAGTGCTTTTCTCATGAAAGCATATTGACTATTATCAAGCGCTCTTTCTGCATCAATTGAGATGATCATGTGTTTTTTTCTCCTTCATCCTGTTGATATAATGTAATATATTGATTGATTTTTGTCATTCAAGGCCCCTTACATTCTAGAAATATACCACAATTGGTCATAATGTATAATCATTTTAATATGCTATTGAATTCTGTTTGCTAGTATTTTGTTGATGGTTCTTGCATAAGTAGTCATCAGGAATATTGGTTTAAAGTAATGTGTCATGCTATGATATTATGACCATTAGTGTGTCAGTAGATACGAGAAATTTTTCAGGTCTATTATTTTATGAGAACAATGTCATACACACAATACATGATTGACTGAAACTTCATAATGAAATACACAACTGTGTATCATGCTTCTGCCTTCTGCCCTGAAAATTTTTTGCAGGGGCAGTGGGCTGGAGTCTCACTCTGTCACCCAGACTGGAGTGCAGTAGTGTGATCTTGGCTCAATGAAACCTCTGCCTCCTGGGCTCAAGTGATTCTCCCACCTCAGCCTCCTAAGTAGCAGGGACTACAGGCATGCACCACCACACCAGGCTAATTTTTAGTAGAGACGTATTTTTAGTAGAGACGGGGTTTCGCTATGTTGGCCAGGCTGCTCTTGAACTCCTGACCTCAGGTGATTTGCTTGCCTTGGGCTCCCAAAGGGCTGGGATTACAGGCGTGAGCCACCACACCCAGCCTGCCCTACTAGAAATCCAATTACCTTAGAGGCATTCTTTTTAATGTAATAAATCACTTTAGGCTTACTTCCTAAGAATTTTCCCTTTATATTTGAGTTTTGACAGTTTCCTTACAATGTGTCTGGATATATGCCTCTTTAAGTTTATCCTACATGAAGCTGGCTAAATGGCTAATATCTGTGTTTAAAATTTTGGGGTAGAATTATAGGTAGGAACATGGTCAGCATTAAGGTAAGTATTATAAATAGAAATAGATAGGACTATGCTTCTATTATGGTTGGAGGATAGGGATTTAAGACTAAGGTTACAGTTAGGGTTAAAGCAGGCATTAAGAAATAGGGGTTAGCATGAGAGATAAAGTGAGTGTTATAGTTGTAAGGGTTAGGGCTAGGGTTAGGGATAGTGTTAGGGTTAGAGTTACAGATAGGGGTAAGGTCAAGGCTATGTTTAGGGCTGGGTAAGTGTTAGGGTTTAGGGGTAGTGTTAGGGGTTAGGGTTAGGGCTAGGGTTAGGGTAGCGGTTGGGGTTATGGTTAGGGGTTTGGGTTGGGGATGGGTTAGGGTTATGGTTAGGGATATGCATTAGTGTTTAGGATTAAGGTTAGGATTAGGGTTTAGGGATTAGGTTTAGGGTTGGGGTGAGGCAGGGTTAGGGATTAGGGTTTATGGTTAGGGTCAGGGTGGTTAGGGTTAAGGATTAGCATTAAGAGTTAAGGGTTAGGTTAGGGTTAGGGTTGGAGTTAGGGTTAGAGGTTAAGGGTTAGGAGTATTGGGTAGAGTTTTGGTTTGTGGTTAGTTTTTGGGCTACAGTTAGGATTAGATGGCACTGACTTAGAGTTGAAAATGTTTAACCCTAAGAGATGTCAACAAAGACAGCCTAGCAACACCACCTACTCCTAGATGGACTTAGGGCTGGGGTTAGTGTTAGGGTTAGAGGGTTAGGGTTTGAGGTTTAGGGTTAGAGCGTTAGGCGTATTGGGTAGAGTTTTGGCTTCTGCTTAGGTTTAGGGTTATAGTTAGGATTAGATGGCACTGCCTTAGAGTTGAAAATGTTTAACCCCAAGAGATGTCCAAAAAGGCAGCTTAGCAACACCACTGACTCCTAGATGGGCTTGGGTTTTAGGGTTCCCAAGTGTCTAGGTAAGTAGAGTAGATGGTGAGGTTGACATAGAAGGGTTGGTTCAAAGTATATTGGGAAGAGTGTGATCCAATACCCCTTTATTTCACACTGGCAGTCAAATACTACTCTCTGACATTGGAAAAATAAACAATTTATTTTCCTCAGACATTGAAGCAGAACTTTTCTAAGCTCCAGGACACTGGGTAATGCTTCTTATGCAAAGAGAGTAGTTAGTGAAAACCAATTTACTGAGCAGGGTTATCGGCAGACTCTTTCTCCCTCTTGGGTCCCAGAATGCTGGGGTCAGGCTTGCAGTTTTAGACAGGAGATTGGCAAACTCTTTTTGAAGAGGATCTGCAGATACCAACACTTTCAGGGTTTCCTCAGGTCCAGGAGTGCCAGGCTCCTGTGCACTCTTCCTGTGGGGAAGCAAAGGAAGACTCCATCTCTGCATACAGAATGCATTAAGTGTATTTTCTTATTTTCTGTTTTCTTGATGCTCTATCATCTGAGATTTACCAGAAAAAATGGCCTTTCCCAGGGCCAGCCAATTAAATTACCAATGCAAAACTCATACTCATACTGCTAGCCGCCTACTTTATTTGGCTCTGATACTGTAGGGGACAATACCACCCTTCCCTAATCACCCTAGGGTCAGGTACTAGGCAACTAGAGATGGCTCCTATGCCCCAGAACCTGCTGGAGTTATTCACACTGGCCAGCCTAAGCCTGCCTGCCCTGCTGGGCCTTGCTGCCCCTCAGAGACCACAGCAGAGGCTCCTGCCCATGCCTTCCCCTCTCTCCTTCTGTCTCTGCCTGGGCTTCCCTGTGCTTCCTATTTCTAGTGGTCTGTCAGTATGAAGATATTTCCATGGGGCAGTCACTTCCATGTCTGCAGGTCTTAACATCCCTGATTAAAACAAATTCTGAGTACATTTTAAAACATAAGGCTTCCCATGGAATTTTTTAAACTCTTATATGGAGAATTTTAAACATATATGTAAATAAACAATGAATATAACAAACCCCTATATATCTAAAATCTTTCAGAACAACCAGAAACACATGGCCAGTTCTGTTCCATCTATATTCCCAAATACAATTCATATATTGTGAATAGCTGATGTGTTTTTAAGTCTATATAATTTATACATTTCCACTATGTCTCCTATATATCATTTTCTTGTAATTTATTTGTTGAAGAAGCTGTGTTGACTTTTCTGATTCATCTTCAGAGTTTAAAATAGAATTTCACATAAAGAAAAAAATAAAAGACTCCCACACAGTAATAGTGGGAGACTTTAACACCCCACTGTCAATATTAGACAGATTAATGAGACAGAAATTAACAAGGATATCCAGGACTTGAACTCAGCTCTGGACCAAGTGGACCTAATAGACATCTACAGAACTCTCCACCCAAATCAACAGCATTCATTCTCTACCCAAATCAGCCAGCATTCTTCTCAGCACCACATTGCACTTATTCTAAAATTGACCACATATTTGGAAGTAAAACACTCCTCAGCAAATGCAGAAGAATGAAAATCATAATAAATAGTCTTTCAGACCACGGTGCAATCAAATTACAACTGAGGATTAAGAAACTCACTCAAACCCGCACAACTACATGGAAACTGAACAACCTGCTCCTGAATGACTACTGGGTAAATAATGAAATGAAGACAGAAATAAAGAAGTTATTTGAAACCAATGAGAACAAAGACACAACGTGCCAGAATCTCTGGACACATTTAAAGCAGTGTGTAGAGAGAAATTTATAGCACTAAATGCCCACAAGAGAAACAGGAAAGATCTAAAATCAGCACACTAGCATCACAATGAAAAGAACTAGAGAAGCAAGAGCAAACAAATTCCAAAGCTAGCAGAAGATAAGAAATAACTAAGATCAGAGAGAACTGAAGGAGGTAGAGACACGAAAAATACGTCAAAAAAATCAATGAATCCAGGAGCTGGTTTTTTGAAAAGATCAACAAAATGGATAGACTGCTAGCCAGACTAATAAAGAAGAAAAGAGAGAAGAATCGAATAAATGCAATAAAAAATGATAAAGGGGATCTCACCGTTGATCCCACAGAAATACAAGCTACCATCAGAGAATACTATAAACACTTCTATATAAATAAAATAGAAAATCTAGAAGAAATGGATAAATTCCTGGACACATACACCCTTCCAAGACTGAACCAGGAAGACGTCGGATCCCCCAATAGACCAACAACAAGTTCTGAAATTGAGGCAGCAATTAATAGCCTACCAACCAAAAAAAGCCCAGGACCAGACAGATTCACAGCCGAATTCTACCAGAGGTACAAAGAGGAGCTGGTACCATTCCTCCTGAAACTATTCTGAACAATAGAAAAAGAGGGACTCCTCCCTAACTTAATTTACGAGGCCAGCATCATTCTGATACCAAAACCTGGCAGAAAAAAAAAAAAAAAATTTCAGGCCAATATCCCTGATGAACATTGATGTGAAAATCCTCAATAAAATACCGGCAAGCCGAATCCAGCAGAAGATCAAAAAGATTATCCACCACAGTCAAGTTGGTTTCATCCCTGGGATCCAAGGCTGCCTCAACATATGCAAATCAATAAATGTAATCCATCACATAAACAGAACCAATGACAAAAAACCACATGATTACCTCAATAGATGCAGAAAAGGCCTTCAACAAAATTCAACAGCCCTTCCTGCTAAAAACTCTGAATAAGCTAGGTATTGATGGAACATATCTCAATATAATAAGTGCTATTTATGACAGACCCACAGCATACTGAATGGGCAAAAACCAGAAGCATTCCCTTTGAAAACCGGCACAAGACAAGTATACTGTCTCTCACCACTCCTATTCAACATAGTATTGGAAGTTCTGGCTGGGGCAATCAGGCAAGAGAAAGAAAGAAAGGTATTCAATTAGGAAAAGAGGAAGTCAAATTGTCTCTGTTTGCAGATGACATGATTGTATATTTAGAAAACCCCATAATCTCAGCCCCAAATCTCCTTAAGCTGACAAGCAATGTCAGCAAAGTCTCAGGATACAAAATAAATGTGCAGAAATCACAAGCATTTCTATACAATAGCAGACAAATAGCCAAACCATGAGTGAACTGTGATTCACAATTGCTACAAAGAGAATAAAATACCTAGGAATACAAGTTACAAGGGATGTGAAGGATCTCTTCAAGGAGAACTACAAACCATTGCTCAAGGAAATAAGAGAGGGCACAAACAAGTGGAAAAACATTTCATGCTCATGGATAGGAAGAATCAATATTATGAAAATGGCCATATTGCCCAAAGTAATTTATAAATTCAGTGCTATCCCCATCAAGCTACCATTGATGTTCTTCACAGAATTGGAAAAAACTACTTTAAATTTCATATGGAACCAAAAAAAGAGCCCACATAGCCAAGACAATTCTAAGCAAAAAGAACAAAGCTGGAGGTATCATGCTACCTGACTTCAAACTATACTACAAGGCTACAGTAACCAAAACAGCATGGTACTGGTACAAAAACAGATATATAGACCAATGGGACAGAACAGAGGCCTGAGAAATAACACCACACATCTACAACCATCTGATTTTTGACAAACCTGACAAAAACAAGCAATGGGAAATGACTCCCTATTTAATAAATGGTGTTGGGAAAACTGGCTGGCTATATGCAGAAAACTGAAACTGGATCCCTTCCTTACAGCTTATTAAAAAATTAAGATGGATAAAATACTTAAATATAAGATCTAAAATCATAAAAACCCTAGAAGAAAACCTAGGCAATACCATTCAGGACATAGGCATGGGCAAAGACTTCATAACTAAAACACCAAAAGCAATGGCAACAAAAGCCAAAATTGACAAATGGGATTTAATTAACCTAAGGAGCTTCTGCACAGCAAAAGAAACTATCATCAGAGTGACCAGGCCACCTACAGAGTGGGAGAAAAATTTTGAAAGCTATATATCTGACAAAGAGCTAATATTCAGAACCTACAAAGAACTTAAAGCCACAAAAAAGAATGAGTTCATGTCCTTTGCAGGGACATGGACGAAGTTGGAAACCATCATTCTCAGCAAACTAACACAAGAACAGAAAACCAAACACTGCATGTTCTCACTCATTAGTGGGAGTTGACCAATGAGAACATATGGACACAAGGAGGGGAACATCACACACCAGGACCTGTTGGAGGTTGAGGGGCTAGGGGAGGGATAGCATTGGGAGAAATACCTAACGTACATCACGGGTTGATGGTTGCAGCAAACCACTGTGGCACATGTATACCTATGTAACAAACCTGCACATTCTGCACTTGTACCCCAGAACTTATAATAATAAATAAAAAAAGATCACCGGCCAGGCACGGTGGCTCATGCCTGTAATCCCAGCACTTTGGAAGGCCAAGGTGGGCAGATCACAAGGTCAGGAGTTTAATACCAGCCTGGCCAATATGGTGAAACTCCATCACTACTAAAAATTCAAAAATTAGCTGGATGTGATGGCGTGTGCCTATAGTCCCAGCTACTCAGGAGGTTGAGGCAGGAGAATTGCTTGAACCTAAGAGGTGGAGGTTGGGTTGCAGTGAGCTGAGATTGTGCCACTGCACTTCAGCCTGGGTGACAGAGTGAGACTCTGTCAAAAAAAAAAGTTACAAAGAATCAAGAAACAAAATGGCACTTAAGTTTTTCATTGCTATACTAGATATAATAAGAAAATGAAATTTGGCCTTCACATTCTGAGAGAAATATGTATATTTTAAAGCCAACTAAACCATCAACCCAGTGTGAGAATAGAGCACAGGCATTTTGGGACATGCACAGCATCAAAGCTTTACCTTTTGTCAGGAAGCTACAGTGAAGTGGCAACCTAAGAAACGGGAAAAATGAATTCCAGGAACAGGTGACCCATGCAGGAGAGAGGTGCAGCACTGCTGAGAGCCAGGGGTGAAGCAATTCAAGCTGGAGACACTGAGACAAACACAGGAGTGCCTTGCAGTCTATGAGAGGCATTACAGTGGTTCTGACAACTCAGTAAATGCGGTGGTTACCTCTCATCTGGTTACAATGCATCTTCCCCAGGTCTGCTAGCAGGGATTCTAAATCCTGATGCTAATGATATGGCAACACTTGTGGTTGTAGACATGAGTGTTTAAAATCACAGATTCAGGCCCAAACCCAAATCCCCTCAGTAATTAACTGTATGCTGTCATTTAATTATTTAATCTCTCCAGCACGCCACTTCCTCAGGCCTATTCATATGGGAATATAAATTCATAGGAGTGTTACAAAGGGTATTTTGTACAATGAGCTCGTGACTATGAAATGCTTAGCATGGCATCCAATAAGTCCTCAATAAGTGTGCAACAATACTTTTTTATTACAGAAAATACACCCAACCTAGAAAACAGTGTTCATAGGGGATTAAGAGAAGCAAGTACAGTTGGGTGAGCAGAGGGAGCCAGCATGGGGAGGACCTTTCCTAGGTGAGGCATGCACTACATTTGAAAGTGGGATGCAGGGCCAGAGCTGAACATCACCCAGGACGTGCAGGAATGAAGCAAACAGCTCACACCTGTTCCTTCATGTGTCAGTTCCTTTCATTTTCACTTTTGACTCTGATGCAAAATTAGAACTCTTCTCTGGTCAAATGTCACTATTCTTAAGAAAGTAAAGTAGATAAGTAGGATCCAAAACTTGAATTGTGTAAAATACTTGCTCTTGTTATTGCAAGGCAAATGGGAAGCATTTTGCAGTTAGTCATCACCATCACAATAACACAAATTCTAAAACTACACTGTTTACAACTGAACCACACCCTAAATAATTAAAAAATGGTCCCTCTCTAAACTCTCTCCCCAGCAAGAGAAGGACATTGGCCGACCCAACCTGAACAGGAAAGCAGGTGAAGAGTGGGAGCCCAGCAGCAGCAGCAAGTTTCCTATTATTTGACCAAATAATAGGGAATTGGGTTGAGTTGTTTGAATCTTTTTCCAGTTACTGATTTATAAAATAGATCAGACTAATTGAAGGAGCTGGGGAATTAGAGCCCACCCCTCAGTCTCCAGCCTCCCCAAACTATGGCTTTCTCCAGAGTAACCTTGAGCTTCTCCCTGCATGGATTAAAACCCATGGCTCTTCCAGAGCTAAAATCTGAGGCTCTACAATTTAAGTCATAGTTAGACACTTCCATACCTGTGATGGTAACATGCTCACATCCTCAGTCTATCATTGTTTACTATTTAATGAAAGACACACACTTTGGTTACTTATTATGCAGCATCTTGCCTGTATTCACCTGTGTTGTCTCAGGGTCAGCTATTTATTTCCCAGAATACTATCCCATTTCCTGAAGCCTATTGTCTGGAAGAGAGATGTGTTCAAAAGTTAAAGGTATGTTGAGTGAAGCCTTAGAAACAACAGCTTTTCTGACAAAAAAAAAAAGCAATGGGGAAAAGACTCTCTATTCAATAAATGGTGCTGGGATAACTTGGTAGCCATGTGCTAAAGATTGAGGCTGGACCTCTTTCTTACACCATACACAAAAATCAACTCAGGATGGATTAAAGACTTAAGTATAAAACCCAAAAATATAAAAACTATGGAATACAACCTAGGCAATACCATCCTGGCTATGAACAGGCAAAGATTTCATGACAAAGACACCAAAAACAATCACAACAAAAGCAGAAATTGACAAGTGGTATCTAATTATACTAAAGAGCTTCTGTACAGCAAAAGAAACTGTCAACAAAATAAATAGGCAACTTACAGAATGGGAGAAAATATTTACAAACTATGCATCTGACAAATGTCTAATATCCAGCATCTATAAGGAACTTAAACAAGTTCCTTATTTACAAGAGAAAATCCCATTAAAAAATGGTCGAAGGACATGAGGAGACACTTCTCAAAAGAAGACAAATATACGGCAAACAAGCACATGTTGAAAAAGGTTCCTTATTTACAAGAGAAAAACAAGTTCCTTATTTACAAGAGAAAACAACACCATTAAAAAAGTGTTCCAAGGACATGAAGAGACACTTCTTAAAAGAAGACAAACGTGGCAAACAAGCATAGGAAAAAATCTCTATATCACTGATCACTAGAGAAATGCTAATCAAAACCACAAGAAGACACCATCTCACACCAATCAGAATGGCTATAATTAAAAAGTCAAAAAATAACAGATGCTGAAAAGCTTACAGAGAAAAGTGAGCACTTACATGCTGTTGGTGGACTGTAAGTTAGTTCAACTGTGGTGGAAAGCAGTATGGTGATTCCTCAAAGAGCTAAAAGCAGAACTACCATTTGACCTAGCAATCCCATTACTGGTATATACCCAGACGAATATAAATCATTCTACCATGAAGATACATACAGGCAAATGTTCATTGCATCAGTAATCACAATAGCAAAGACATAGAATCAACCCAAATTCCCATCAATCACATATTGGATAAAGAAAATGTGGTATATACATACCATGGAATACTATGTAGCCATAAAAAGAACGAGATTATGTCTTTTGCATTAATATGGATGAAGCTGAAGGGTATTATCCTTAGCAAACTAATGCTGTAACAGAAAACCAAATACCACACATTCTCATAAGTGGGAGCTAAATGATAAGAACTTGTGAACACAAAGAAGGAAACAACAGACACTGGGGTCTACTTGAGGCGGGAGGGTGGGAAGAGGGAGAGAAGCAGAAAAGATGACTATTGGGTACTGGGCTTAATACCTGGATGATGAAATAATATGTACAGCAAACCCCTGTGACACGTGTTTACCTATATAACAAACCCTCCCATGTACCCTAAAACCTAAAATATAAGTTAAAAAAAACCCCACAGCTTTTAATTTTTTTCCCTTAAATATGATAAAGATCATGGACCATTTGCCACCTGAACAGTCAGTCAGTAACACATGAGTGGAAATAAACTGAACACCCAGGGACACCAGAGACCATTCACTCTAGAGGAAGGGGGCAGGCATACCGCGGAGGATTAACTTTATACAGTCCCAAAGTGGTTCCCCTCTCCTCTTAAATGCAGGTCACATGGAATTCAGACTAGGAAGTAAATCAACTGAGAATGGCCCACAGGGGAGCAGTTCAAATGTGCGGAAAAGGACAGAGCAGCCCCAGTGAGGAAGGAAGGCTGGACAAGAAATGGATTTGCAGGGGCGACAGTGCTCACCCATGGGAGCTCTGATTCCTTCAGTTTCACTGCCTTCCCCTGCCCGCTAACATCCAAAAAATATTGATGGCAAGTGTTGGGCCATAAGAAATTTCCTTGCTTTATAATCTGGATTTTGGGGGTTAAATTTCAGAGATAATGAAAACATTCCCCTTTAATAACTTTTAATTTCATAATTGTACTTTTTAAAACAGATTTGTGAACAGGTAAAACTAAGAAAACGGTATAGGAGTAATTTATAATCAACAAATATGTGTTCACTGAGTAAGTGACCTTTGGGCTCAGCTGTTCTTAGAGGGCGGGGGCTTGCAGGGGACTGGGGTGCAGGGAGTACCTGTGCCTTGTTGGGTGGGCATTTGGGACCTGAGTGACCCTGCGCCCCAGTGATTGAGCCGTTTACCAGAACGGGCGATGCCCACTGCCCCCTGGTTGCCCCTGCTCCTGCAGTGGCCTCAGGGACGGCTTCGGGGAAACCGACAAGAATCTGCGCAATTGCACTGCCCAGCCTGCCCAGCAGAAGAGCTCGCTGCACGCTAAGCGACGAATGCATTCCACTCACGTGGCTCTGCAACGGCCACCCAGACTGTTCGAACTCCAGTGACGAGCTCAGCTGTGGAACCAGGGAGCCTCTCCTGGAAGGGAATGCCACCACCTTGGGGCCCCCTGTGACCTTGGAGAGTGTTACCTCTCTCGGAAATGCAACGTCCTCCTCTGCAAGACCAAGTGCCTATGGGGTTATCGTAGTTGCTGCCGTGCTGAGTACAAGCCTGGTGGTCACCACCACCCTCCTTTTGTTCTGGCTCCGAGCCCAGGGGCGCCTCTACCCACTGGGGCGCCTCCGCCCACTGGGGCTACAGGTGAACGTGAAGGAGTCCCTGGTGCTGTCAGAACAGAAGACCTCTCTGATCTAAGGACAAGCACTGGCCACCACCATCACCCAGCCCTGGATGTAGCCGGGCAGGAGGAGAGCAGTGATGTGGCCAGGCGCCAGCCCTCCGAGACCGGGGCTCTTCTGGCCACTTGGAACCTCGAACTTCGAACCCGAGCTCCTGCAGAAGCGGCCCTGGAGATTCAGGGTCCCTCGACACTCCCTACGGAGACCCGGGGAGCTTGGATGGGGAACACCCCACAGCCAGAACCGAGGGGCAGGCCCCAGGCAGCTCCCATGGGGGTGGAACGACCCAGTGCTTAAGACACTCCTGCTGCCCCATCTGAGGGTGGAGAATAAAGCTGCTTCACATCTTCAAAAGAAAAAAAGCAGGACTATAATTACCAAAATTTGAGTGACAAAATTATGAATAATTTTTTTCTTTTATAACTCATTTTATATTTACCAAATAACCTCCGAAGATAATATACACTTTTATAATGAGAAAAGTTATTTGTCAAAGAGATCATAAATGACATAATACTTTACAGAAGTTAAAAGCTGAGATTGTGAGAATTTCCAGGGACTCCTGCCACCAGCCCACCTCACATCATCATTTACATAGAAATGTTGGGGCTGAGGTCGCCTGATGCCTCTCAATTCCCAGCTTTCTCTCTGGCTCTTAGCCAGCCTGTTAAACAGAAAATAATCAGTGAGACAATTAAAAAACGCCCGAGTGTTCTAACAAGTTACACGTAATTGCTTGCTTACCAAGTGTCTGCCTCAGAATTTTCTTTGCCTCATGGAGTGAATATAACCATCCATTTTAAATTCGGCTTTTGCCATTTCGCAGTCTGAGGTGCAGGACTCTGCACGGGGCCTTGGTGGATTTCCACTGTCAGCACGAGGATGGGGGCACAGGGCAGATCCCGCCGCGCTCAGAGAGGCTCCGGCTGCAGTTACCTGGCTGGACCTCACCCCGGAGAGCAGAGATCGTCCCCGGACCAGCGAGGAGACGCCCTGGCTGGACCTCACCCCGGAGAGCGGAGACCGTCCCCGGACCAGCGAGGAGACGCCCTGGCTGGACCTCACCCCGGAGAGCGGAGACCGTCCACGGACCAGCGACGAGACGCCCTGGCTGGACCTCACCCCGCAGAGCGGAGACCGTCCGCGGACCAGCGAGGAGACGCCCTGGCTGGAAAATGTTTTCTTCTGAGGTGAGACGCAGCCCCCGCTGGAGAGGAAAACGCCAGAGAGCGTAAAAAAGGAGAAGCCAAGGTGAGCTGAGGAGACTCCTGACGGGACGCGGCAGAGTCCACGCAGCCGGGGCGAGCCTCCGCAGCTCCCCACGGGACGCGGGTGGGAGCCCGAGTCCCCGGCCTCGGCCGCGTGGGCGCAGCGCGAGCGTCTGGGTCACGTCGTCCCCTCCGGCGGCCGCCCCACCCGGAAGCCCCTCGGGGTCTGTCCCCACAGGAACCTGAGGCCGGAGCCGCGCGCTGAGAGAACCTGGACGCCGGGGCTCCGTGGCGCTGAGCGTTTCCCACGTTCCGCGTGAGCCTGACGGAGCTCCTTCTCACGGGCCGTTTTTCCAGGAGTGGGAGCGCGTGGCCTGCGCGGCTGCTGCTCCCCGCGTGGCGCGCGAACCCGCGGCAGGGCGTGTCATTCACCGCGGCCGTGGGCAGAGGATCGCGGGGTAAAGCTCGTTTTTAAGTCTTCCGTTATTACCCTCAGCCATTAACTTCTATGTGCGGTAGGAGATAGGTCGCCATTTTTTTTCAAAATGGAGAACTACCATGCTCTTAAAAAAGTCTTTTAGAGGTATGAAAAGTCAATTTCATTACATTAAAATCACTAAAAGATAGGAAAAAAGTGAAATTCACATATCGAAAAAATTATCTTTGGTGAAATACTCTATTTTGGTTTGAAGTATTTGTGAATTTTCCACGCATGTGTCAAGATACATAGGGAGTTTATTCAATTAAGTTAAAAAAGTAGATAACTTGGTAAATTCAAAAAGTAGTGAAGAAACGTTGTTTCTGTCTCTTTAACCGAGAAAACGCGGGTGCCTCCTGCGTGCGAGCACCATGTAGACGGCTCAGAACCCGAGGTTTTCTCACTGGCTGCCGTGGCCGGCGCTGGGGTGGCTCGGGAGGGCGCGGCCTGTTTTCATTCCCGCTCAGCCAGCGCCACGCAAACGCTCGGCTGCTCTGCCCCCCGGTGGATCCTGGCAGGCACTGGGAGCAAATGTGAGTATTAAAAAAAATGAAAGATTTAAGAAGTACCCATGATCTCCAGAAGGCGTTTAATTCTAACAGGAGGGTTTTTTTTCTTTTTCAAGTGGGCTGATGGGTAAGAATAATGCAAGACTGGCGATGGAAAAACGCACACTCCATTTGCCTTTCGGCATCTGTGATGACTGAGTCCTTCCTCAGCGCTGCCACAGGGAGCACGTTCACACGCATGTCACACAAATGCCGGGATTAGGTCAAAAAACCAACCTTCCTGGAGAAAGCCACAAGGCTCTGAGACCAAGCCTTCACCTAGATGACACCTGACAGTCCAGAAGCTGAGATCCTGTTACGTCTCTGGAGAGCTCAGCTGTGACCCACATTGTATGGAAGGGCAGGCAGTGGGGCCCAGGCAGGTGAAGAGAATTGTCCACTGTTCAGCATCATCAGCCTAAAACCCACATGCTATTGCTGCAAAATCACTGACACTCGAAGCCACAAACCATAGAAACAGAGGCCCTTTATGGTCCTCAATGTGCAACTGGTGACTTTTCAAAAGATGAAGATTAAACATATAAATCATAAATTCAAAGTATCAGAAGAAATACAAGATTTTCTAACCCCTGCTACCTGACTTTTTTAATTTTAATTTTTGCACAATTCGTGAATTATTGTAAATAAGTTCACAGAGGCCAAAATGCTCCCCTGAAGTCATCCAGAAAGAGGCAGTCTGCTATTCCTCATATCTGAGACATCTGTGTTTTCTTATGATAATACAAAAATTAAAGATAAGGGAGAGAGAAGGACAGAAAGAGACAGACAGAGAGAATTGAAGCTAAGAGGAAACACTTTCATGTTTTGCCTGCAAAATTCCCGGTGAACATTCCCATCACCAGTGGGTGAAATCCAAGGCCCTGGCTCCAGGATCCTGCTCCTTCCTTTGGTGACTCCTGTCCAAATGTGTCATAAAAACAACATGAAACTTGTTATACTTCTCTGGACAAGTCATTATGCTCAGGCCTTTGGCTCACAAGCTCCACTTCCCTGGACACCCCTTCGCCCTAAGCTTCAAGTAATTCAGCTTCACTCTTCAGAGGAGAGCTCAGGTGTCACTTCCTCTAAGGAACCTCCCTAGACATCTCTCCAGTAGAAGGACCCCCACATTGCTCTTTGCACCTCTGTCCTTCAAGGTGCTGCTGTTCTCTGTGGAGGGTGGGACCCCGGGAACTAGAGCCCCTCTCATGCTGGAGACACTCGGCACTCATTAAGTGTGTGCTGGGTGGATACAAGTGTGGTGAGCTTTCACAGCCTTGTGATGTATACTCTCACGTCTGGCATAGAGCCCCATTTTCATACTCTGTAAAAAGAGTAAGTGGGGTTGGATGACCTATACTCTTTTTTCAACTCAGAAGTCCACTATAAGCCTGACATCAAATAGCTTCTCAGCCAGTGCCAGGCCAGGACCCAGGTTTTTCAATGTGTCTGTGTTCCCCCACAGAATGGGGAAAGCATGGAGAAATGGGACCAGCTCTTCTGCCTGCTGTCCAGTGCCAGCCAGCAACTCCAGGCTCACAAATCCAAGGCAAAGACACCTGCAGGAGATCTTGGTTATTTATTAGCTGTGATTGGGCCAGAAGGGAAGTATATTCACTTTTAATTTTCCAGTGAATAGCATGAGACAGTGAAGTTTAAAATGTGGTTTTTATTTTTGTTTTCTGAGAAGGTGAAAGAAAGGCCTTTTTACCTTCTCATCTTTGGAGCCACTGGCATTAGCTGTGGACCTAGTAGTTTAAGAAAACTTGAAAATGAACTATGTGAACCAGTATTCTCCAAAGTAATATTTTGATAAATACTGCAATTCTGTTTACAGCCAAACCGTTGCTTAAGTGGGCAAAAGTCTAGAAGATAGGAAAACACACTCCTGAAAAAAGGTGGCAATGCACCTAAATTCAGCAAACTGCAGGGGCATGTGCTGTTCTAACCCAGATCAGAGTGTGTCAGTCACTACTCGATGCCACTCCCAGACCACCAACTTCAGAACATCTAGGTGTAAAGGTCTGTACAGAAGCCATAACATAATAATGCAAATAATTTTACATTATTAATAATGATCAATTATAATATTCCATAATGTAAAGGCTATTAAAACATGTTTTTCTTCAAAGAATGGCCTTGGTTTCTGTGGGCAGTGTCTCCTCATAGAAAGGTAGTGCATTCCTAAATCACGGACAAAACGGGCCTCCAGGAGCTCAGGCTGCAGCAGCAGCTTCTCATCTACGTCCTTCACTGCATGAGGTTGTAATTGACTTTGAAAGCTCCTTTCATTCTAGTTTTGTCAACAGAGCTAGTATTTCATGAGGATCTACTGCATACCAGGTTCCAGAAAGCCAAATGCTTTTTGTTTGTTATTCTTCACTAAATACAAATCACAACTCTCTTCTCATTACTCACACAACAAAATTTAGCTGAGGGAGATCGAGTGACTTCCCCAGGGTCGCGCAGCTACTAAGAGCAGGCTCGTGTTTAGATTCATGTCTGAATACTGAACACAGAAATAAACCAGCAGAGACATCATATATTCCAAAAGCCTACTCAAGCCATTTGTTCTTATTTTAAGGAAATTTTTTATGCTAATTTTAAACTCCAAATACTTATGAATGGCATAGATCTACAGATTTGGTGTCTGATGTAAGAGAGGATGCTCACCAGCTGGTTACTGATACCACCCCACAACCCCCAGCATACTGAACAAATGTCTAAGCCTCGTGGTTAGTGGGGGCAATGCTGGTGGAATCTGAAATTGTCATGTGCAGCTGCACCTGCATGCAATGACTCATGCAAGCTTCTGCAGATTTGGTGACACATAAAACAGAGATGCAAAGAAAAGCAGTAGCTGACAGACACAGGATGGCTCTGGGAGATGTAGAAGGAGCATGTCACCCAAAATAGAGCCAGATAGACATTCTTAAGGAAGGAGCAAAGGAGTTGCATCATGAAGAATGAAGAAGGGATTTGTCAAGAGAGATGGGACAGAACTCTCAAGAGTTCTCAAGGGAAGTTCCCTTCCCCTTGGGAAAGGAAGAGAGATTTGGTCACACCTAAATCTTGCACATCTGGAAAGCTGACAATCCATCAGCATGGCCAGAAGGTTTAAGAAAACTTGAAAATGAACTATGTGAACCAGTATTCTCCAAAGTAATATTTTGATAAATAGTTAAGGAGGACATAGATGAGGCTGGATATAGAAGCAGGAGAGGAAATAGATGAGGCTGGATATAGAAGCAGGGCTAAAGCTATGTCTATTGGGGTAAAGAGTTGTGATTCTATCCAGAGGGCTACAGGTAGCATTCTAAACAAAGATCATTTAAAACAAGAGTCAGCAAATATTTTCTGCAAAGGGCTAAATGTTAAATATTTTAAGTTTTCCAAGCCATATGGTCTCTCTCTCAAATACTCAGCTCTTCCATTGTACCATGAAAGCAGCCAGAGTTGTTATACAGCACGTGTATGTGGCTGTGTCCCAGTGCAACACTGCTTACAAAAGCAGACTGCACCAGACATGGCCCATGCATGGTAGTTTGCCACATCCTGTTTTAGAAAGCTCAGGTTTGTGATGTGATGGAGAATGCCTACAAGAGCTCTTGTTTTAAATGGTAGACTGAACATACACTGGAATTCTATTCTGCTCGACCTAAGGTGGAAAAGATAGTAAATAGATAGAGAGATGATAAGCAGGTAAATGGAGCGATGACAGATAAAGAAAATACATAGCTGTTCCAGAAAACAGAGAGGGATAACTCTATGAACCAAAAGCAAAGTAATATGCTTTAGAAAGGAAGCAGGCCGGAAACCCACGGGGCAAAGCAAATGCAATTTCCAGCTGCCTCTGGTAGCCCCTTCCTGGAAGTAGTCACAGCCCAGGGTGTTTCGACTTCTTCCTCTCTTTTTTGTTTGTTTGTTGTGTGTGTGTGTGTGTTGTTGATGTTGTTTGCTTTAAAAAAAAAATCCCTTTCCCTGCTTTTTTGTCACAGTAGCCTTTGTCGCTTCAAACACTGCAAGTGTTCTTTAAAAAAAAAATATATATATATTATATATATATACACATACATATTTATATATATGTGTGTGTGTGTTTCAACCTTTCAATTAAAATGCAACATGTCCAAAACTTGGTGTCTAGAGAGATGAGATGGACAAAGGAGCCCTTGTCACTGCACGTTTTCTTGCCCCAGACTTCACCTTGCACATAGCAACAGATAATTTGCGAAGCCACTTCCTTATAGACTGAAATTCTGAAATCCTTTTGTGCCTGGCCTTTCCATCCTTCAACTTCCCATCTCCCACACTGTGAATGATTTTATTGGATATTTTTGTTTTTTTCTCAGTGACAGGGGAACATATTTGGCGCTAATGTATCTGTGACCCAGATGCTTCTTTTTCTAGTATGCATTTATTTTTTAGCAAACATTTATATCCATCCTTTTTCACTGTCTTTTGAAAATAACTAAGCAATATCTCATCTGAGGTAGGCCATCTCTAATGGTTGTATTCTGAGGGAGAAAAGCTAATCTGTTCTCTTTCCTCTGCATTCCAGGAACAGTAAGAAGACCTTGTGCATGAATAATTTGTTTCCACACTACAAAGTGGGTAATAAGCAGATTAGTAAAATCAATTCTGCTTCACTTCAATAACAATCTCCTCCAACTCATTTTTTCTCAACAAACTTATTTTTCCAGCAGAAGAATCCCAGGCTTCTTAGAGAATCCAGTGACTTTTCACACCTTAAATCTGTTAAATCTTCATGTTTTCTTCTGCCACATGCATAGTTCAAACATACAAAGATGAAGCAAAGTCAGACGCATTCCTGAAGGAACCCAAGAAATTCCTCTCTTTCTCTCTCTAGAACAAAATGAATTCTTTAGACCATCAGTTCTAACCTTCAAAAACCAAACCTGTTTGTGAGATCTCCTTTAAATACTACTGTAGACCCCAGGGTTTATTCATTAAATTTTTTAGATAATTGTTTTATTTGGAATCAATTTATTTGTAATTTTAGTATTTGTATTAATATAAGGGAGAAATGTTTAAATCTGTCTATGACATATGTGCCTCTGGCTTATTGCACAATTAATTTTAGCCTCAGGCTAAACTTTGGTTTCTGTCTCTAATTTTTGTCAGAATAAATATAACTGATCTCAAAACATCTGCTTTTATTTTAGGGACTCATGCTGCCATCTCCATTCCTCCCTCTTTTCTTGCAATCTGGGTGGAAGTTCTTTAATATGAACGTTTTAACCACCTTCACTCTCCCATGTCCACTATCAGCACATTCAAACTTACCCAGTCAAGGCTGTCATCTAAGGCCAGGGATTTTTTAGGAATCGTTATTTTTCTGTGATATTGTTGGCAACCATTTGACTTATTTTATCACCCCAGGGTTCTTTTAATTTTAGGAGCCCAAGAGGGCAGAAAAAGAAGTAGGTGAGCAATTAAACCCTCTGAGTCAGGAGATTCTCCCCTTGTGTTAAGCAATGTTGTAGAACATTGTATGTAGTAAGCTCCTAGCAGATAAGTCACGTGGCTGCTGAGCACAAATGCCTGCTTGCTGCTGTGAGCTCAGATACCATCATTATTAGTCTTTTCCATTTCTGGAGGGAATTATAAGGGCCACTTAATAACCTGTAAGTCATAGAGAGTTAAAGGTGTTTCCTCAAAATACTGAGGACAGAATGAAAGGTGAGGAGTGTTAGCCACAGGTCAAAAGTGCAGGAAAGTCTCTTAATGTGGGTTGTTGGAGAATTGTAAGTCTTTTTTCTTTTGGAAGTCTTCCTAGAATGGGGTCAAGGACTCTGCCCATTCTAGGATGAAAAATTGGGATATTAGACACCCCCAAATATTTATCCCAAGCCTTCATTTAGGGTTCTTAGTTTGCTCAACCATTACATTCTCAAATGCTAAGCAGGACATTTGAATCTCTCCACAGTCCATATTAGCACTGTCTTTTGAAGTTGAGTTTCTCATTATTCTCACCTGATATACCTTATTTATCCCACACCCACTCCAATAACATGTCATGCTCACTGTTGTCTTTGAGACAAGACTTGAATTTTGCTTTGCCTGGAGTGCTCCTCACGTCTTGTCCAGATCCAGTTCTGATTCATTCTTCAGTGCTGCATCAGTCATTTGGGGGCTATGTTAAACCATTGTGACAGACAACTTCCAAATTTCAGCGGTTCAAAAATCTTCTTCCTCATTTGTTTACATCTCATTATGGGTCAAGTGAGAGGTAGGTCTGTGCTATATCATCCTAACACAGGAATCCAGGCTGAGGGAGGTACCATCAATAAAATCCCCATTGCTATAGAAAAGAGAAAAAGCACGCTCAATAGAACTCTGTTTCCTGGAGATTACTCCCGAAAAAGTCACATTTTTTTTTCTCGCCTCCATTGGCAAAAAAAAAAAAAAAAAAAAAATCATGTGGCTATGCAAAAATTTAATTAGGTGGGCTGGAACAGTAAGAGTGCATTCATAAAAAGTAAACTGAAACTATTTGGAGAACAGCACCAATGACTATTGTGAATGACAGCATGTATCCCTAACAAGTCAGTACTATTACCCTCTGAACTTTTCATGGCTTGCAAAGTATTAGAGCTTCTTATCTGAAGCCATAGCACTCAGAAGGACTGCAAAATACATAATGACATTTTCTTTAGGTTGTCCTTCAAGGAAAAGAAGTTATATAATTCAAAAGTGCTTTTGGGTACAGCTATTTAGTACTAGATGGTAAGATTAGAGATAGATCATAAAGATAACAATAGGGTTAGGGTTAGGATTAGGTCTGGGTCAGAGTCAGGGCTGGAAGTATGGTTAGAGGTGGGGTCATGGTCAGGGTCAAGATCAAAGTCAGGGTCAAAGTAAGGGTCAGAATGAGGGAACAAGGAAGGGATTAGGGTTTAGGGTCAGGGTCAAAGTCTAGGGACAGGGTTAGGGTTAGGATTAGAACCAGAGCTTTGTTCTGAGGACCCACCAGAGGAGAGGCCATGACTTTGGAGCAGCTGTAGCATGTCCACAGTGAAGACCAGCGTTTTGTTCTCCTCAAGACTGACCTGGGGAGACGTGACTGCAGGCCAGGTGAGGAAAGGGAGGCAAAAACTTCCTGTCTGCTCACCGTGTGCTGAGACAGGAACTCCACCATGGGCTTTACTTTCAGATGTCATATTCTACAAGTCTTGTTTACAAAGGCAACCCTTGCTTGAGGCTTTGGCTGCTCATCATCACAGCGTGCCATAACATATGGTAAGATTTGGGTTTGTTTCTGGGGCAAGATCTCTATATAGAGAAAAGAGAAATGCTTAGAGCCGACATTAGGACATCTGGGATGAAAGCTGGGGATGGGCAGGCATCTTTCAAGTCACCCCAAGCCTGAGGCTGGAGGAAACATGTGCACCCCTATAAACACTTTTATTCATGTTTTAATTAGTCATTTTTCTTACTTTTCTTAAAGTAGGCAAAACAGTATTGAAAATTGAAAAGTAGGTATATTAAAACTTGCAACATTAAGTTTAAATATATTATTTGTACCTCATCATTTTTTACTTTGTTGAGAAAATCTATCAGACAAAACAGGCGGAGACTTGAAACAGAGGCAGGAATGTGAAGAAGTCCAAATTAAAATTCCCTGCACAGGACCCTTGGGCTGTTTTCCTGCAGGATCAGTCTGCTCCTCCCTTGGGGCCTACCTATTTTTAAGCTCTTTACACTATATTTATTTTCAGTGAAGTTATCTGCCATCTTTGTACCGCCTCTTGGTGAAAACCTTTCTTCCTTTCTTCCAAGTTAGATGAGAACTGGGACATCAGCGCTCTCCAATAATAGCTCCATTCCAGTTTAAATTTCCAGAACTGTGGATGCTGACTAACTGGCACTCCCACTTTAGGTGGTGCCAAAGTAGGCCAGTAGGGGGCACCAGCTGTCACACCGTGAGCAACAGGGCCCTACAGTGCCCCAGCAGCCGGCAGGGGGCATGCTGCCACAACACTGCGAGCAAGAGAGCCTTGTATTTCCCCCAGTGGCCAGCATGGGGCGTGCTGCCATTACGCCGTGAGCAAGAAGGCCCGGCAGCATGGGCACCACACCATGAGCAGGAGGACCCTGCATTGCCCTGGTTGTCAGCAGGGGCCGTGCTGCCACTACACTGAGCAACAGGGCCCTGCAGTGCCCCCGCAGCCAGCAGGGAATGCTGGTCACCGCACTGTAAGAGGGCCCTGCAGTGGCCTTAGCCGCCAGCAGGGGGCGTGGGCACAGCACCGCCAGCAAGAGGGACCTGCCATGGCCGGCAGTCAGCAGGGGGCGCCCAAGCTCACCGGAATGCGTGGCGTCACAGCGCCAGCGTGCCTCCAGTCACAGCGCCTGCGTGCCGCCTGTCATGGCGGTCTGTAGAGTTGCGTTCTCCTCAGAACAAACCTTGGGGGCCGCTGCAAGGGTGAACTTGCATCCTCCTCAGCACAGACCATGGGGCAAGGTGGCGGGGGCATCGCGAGGGTGGAGCTGCGTTTTCCTCAGCACAGACCCGAGGGCACTGCAAAGGCAGCGCAGTGCTCTTAGCACAGACCTTGGGGACACCGCGTCCACTGTGAGTAAAATCCTTGTTGTTTGCAGCCCTGGCTGCTGAGGGTCAGAGGCTAGTAAGAAGGTCTTGGTGTGGAAAACGACACCAAAGGCCCCTCTGAATTCTGTGCACCCAGGTTCTTCCCAGCCAAGGCCAGGGGGCTGCAGTATGAGGTCCACACCGCAGCCTCAGAACACAAATAGAGCGTTCCCAAGGCAGATATGACATCTGAAATATGACGACAGCACCCACAGTACTCATGGAATGCTAATGCAAGGCCTCAGTACCAAAACGTTACTATAAAATCTGAACTACCTAGGAGGCCTTGCCAATACAGCGGGTTAATAATCAACACTGATGTATCAATGCAAACATGGAAAGTAACCTATGGTTAGGATTAGGGTTTAGGGTAAGGGTTAGGGGTAGAGTTAGGGGTTATAGGTCAGGGATTAGGGGTTAGAAGAAATTTAGGCAAAATAAATTTAAAGTTTGTTTGAGGAAAGGAAAGATCTATGAATCATGCCTGAAGCACCAGAACAGAAAACAGGGCTTGGGGCTTCAAGCTGTTAGTGGTGGCAGCTAAGTGAGGTTTCTCATTGGCTCCATCTGGGCGACCGCCTTTTGTGGATATGGTTCCCTCAGCATCCCTAGTCATAGAGTCAACTGGTGGCTGCTCATTTTGTCATTGACTGTGGTTGGTTTGTTAAGTTTTTTAAGTCTAAATGCCTCCAAGTTCAGTCTGCATTTGCTTAGGGAAGACCTCAGGCTAACGGCCTCCTCCGTTTTTGCTTTAACATGTCAAAACCGTAATTCACTTTCATTTTACTTTCCTTGCGTTAATAGAATTAAATTCACATTTTTATTGTTAATCAGAAAGTTGGTTTAATTGGCAACCTATTTATGGTGGTGCATAAAATAGTGTCTTTTAATCATTGGCTTCTTAGATTAGATGAAATATGTTAACTCTGTTAAGCCTTGTTATTAAACCATAACAGGTGTTGAGTTTCTTTTTTTTTTTTTCTCCTAGGTTTCAACCATTTAAAATACACTCAAGCATCTCCTAATGAGGTGGATATTTTCTGAGAAATTTGTCCTTATTGATTTCATCTTTCTGCGAACACCATAGAATGTCCTTATAAAACCTGGATGGTGTAGCCCACTCCACACGTAAGTTATATGGTATAGCCTATTGCTCCCAGGCTACAAACCTGTATAGTACATCTGTACTGAATGCTGTAGTTAACTGTCACACCACGGTGATTATGGATTGTGATCCCAAAATATCTGAGACAGGTCTCAGTCAATTTGGAAGGCTTATTTTGCCAAAGTTAATGACGGTGCCCATGACACAGCCTCAGGAGGTCCTGACAACCTTTGCCCAAGGTAGTCAGGGTTGAGCTTTTATACATTTTAGGGACACATGAGACACCAATCAATATGTGTAAGATATACGGTTGTTTGGTCCAGTAAGGCGGAACAACTAGAAGCAGGAAGTGTGGATGCTTCCAGGTCAGAAGTAGATAAGAGACAAAAGGTTGCATTCTTTTGAATCTTTGATCAGCCTTCCACTGAAAACATGATTTAGTCTGGCCTAGTGAATCTGCATTTTCACATATACAATAGGGCAGAGGAATGGTGCGAGCTGGACCCACCACAACCTCCGCCTCCCAGGTTCAAGCGATTCTCTTGCCTCAGCCTCCCGAGTAGCTGTGATTACAGGCATGCACCACCATGCCTGGCTAATTTTTGTATTTTTAGTAGAGACGGGGTTTCTGCATGTTTGTCAGGCTGGTCTTGAAGTCCTAACCTCAGGTGATCCACCTGCCTTGGCCTCCCAAAGTGCTGGGATTACAGGCATGAGCCACCATGCCTGGCCAGGAGGCATATTTAGATTCTGAGATTGTCAACTGTATTTCTGGCATAACTTCTTTTCCTTGGAGTAGTAAATACTGCCTTGGTATTTTATTACACAAATAAAGTGCAGATCCCTTTTTATCATTATATTCATTACTAGCTATATTGACATCTACATTTAGAAAGATTCCAGAGTCTGGGCTTCCAGGAATTCTTTGTGATCCTCTAAAAGGTAAATTATTTTTTCCCACTAGACACAGTGACACCTAAAGTCACATTGAATGTCCTGCCACTTTTGTTTCTCTTGTTTCATCAGTTTCTGCAAAGCATCTTTGGGGGAATAACTTCCCTTTAAACTCTTGTGTATTAGAAATCATCATGATGAAACATTGAAGGATTGTGGTCACAAATTCTGTTTACATTTTTCCTGTCTTTGAATATTTTTTTCCAATGGCAAATATTTGCTTCTGTTTTATTGTAGCTAAAAGGGATGCTGGGAAACAAAATAAAGACAGGCATTCATGAGAATAAGTGATCCAGTCACAATCAATTTGCTATTTGAACTTTTTTTTTTTTTTTTTTTAACACAGTAATACTTTTGAAAACATCCAGCCATAAATTGAAATCTTCTCCAAAATGTGAATTTTTTTCCCTGGTTCTAAGGTGACCAGCTTTCCTAGAGAGTGAACCATACCACAAGAAAAAAGATATGATAATTATGTTTACATGAATGTGTTGTTTTAACATAAAATGTGTAAAAGAGACATTTCCTTAAAATTATATATTAGTTTGCATAATTTACTTTGCAGCATCATCAGTGCTCTTATTTTAAAAAGTAGGAATAGTTAGTGTCAATTACTACTTACTGGTACAAGTAAGCAAACATTTTTTAAAAATTACAATTTTTAAATAAAGGTTTTATTTTAAATTAGTTTTAGATTCACACAGAAATTGGGAAGAAAATGCAGATTTTCCATGTAGATGCAACAGAGTTTCCCCTCTTATTAACATATCAACATGTATCATATATGTTGTTAACATCTTTTTTTTTTTTTAGATAGAGTCTCATTCACCCAGGCTGGAGCGCAGTGGTGTTACCTCAGCTCACTGCAACCTCTGCCTTCTGGGTTCAGGCAACTCTCCTGCCTCAGCCTCTCGAGTAGCTGGGATTACAGGCAGCTGCCATCACACCCAGCTAATTTTTGTATTTTTAGTAGAGATGGGGTTTCACCATGGTGGCCAGGTTGGTCTACAACCCCTGACCTCAGATGATCCCCCCGTCTCGGCCTCCCAAAATGCTGGGATTACAGGCATGACCCACCATGCCTGGCCAACATCTTATATCATTTGTCACAGTTAATGACCGGATATTACTATATAGGCTCACATTTTATTTGGTTTCCCTTAGTTTTGCCTTTTTCTGTCCCAGAATCCTGTCTGAGATCCCACAGGACATTTAGTCATCATGTCAGGCTCTTCTTGGCTGTGACAGTCTCTCAGACTTTCCTTCTGAGGACCTGGGACAGTGTTAGGAGGATTGGTCAGGTATTGTGTAGAATGTCCTCCATTGTAGCTTACTTGGTGTTTTTCTCATAATTAGACTGGGGTTATAGGTTTGGGGGTCGCAGATCAGATATGTAGTATGTCCACAAGAAAGAGTCAATATTTGAAGAGATGTATTCTAAGCCAAATACGAGTGACCATGGCCTGTGACACAGCCCTCAGGAGACCCTGAGAACATGTGTTCAAGGTGGTTGTGGCACAGCTTGGTTCTATACATTTTAGGGAGATAGGAAACAATCAGATGTATTTAAGATATATACTGGTTTGGTCCAGAAAGGTGGGACAACCCAGTGGGTTAGGGTGGGGTGAGGCGTCCAGGTTATAGGTAGATTTAAACATTTTCTTATTGGCAGTTGGTTGAAAGAATTAACATCAATAGAAAGGAGTGTCTGGATTGCGATAAGCGGTTATGGACACCAAAGTTTTATGCAGATGAAGCCTCCAGGTAGCAGGCTTCAGAGAGAATAGATTTTAAATATTTCTTAGCAGATTTAAGATTAGATTGTAAATGTTTCTTATCAGATTTAAGGTCTGATAAGAAACTAAATGCTGATTGGCTGTTCTTGAATTCCAAAAGGGAGGAGGGAATAATGAGGCATGTCTGACCACCCCTTTCCCATCAAGGCCTGAACCAGTCTTCAGGTTAACTTTGAGGTCCCCTGGTGGAGAGGAGGGAGCCTGTATGGATGGTTGGGGGAAGGGTCTTTGAATTTTATTTTTGGTTTGCAGGTACTATTCTAGTCACTTCATGCCTCAAGATGTGTTATCACCATTAATGTTAACTTTGATCACCTGGCTGAGGTAGTGTTTCCAAATTTCTCACTATGGAGTTACTTTTTCCCATGTCTACATTTTATATATGCTATTGGAGGAAGTCACCATGCAGAGCCCACACTTCAGGAGTGGGGAGTTAGCTCTACCTCCTTGATAGCTGAGTGTCTATATCAAGTATTTGGAATTCTTCTGTATAAGAGATTTCTATTCAGGCTGTGTATGTATCAATTTAATCATAAATAGATACCAGTATGGACACTCAGTTATTTTAATGTTTTGGTTGTTATCCAATTCTGCAGTATTTTGTTGCTTTTTGTTTATACACTGTGGCCATTGGGAGCTCTTTCCACTGGCTCCTTTGACATAATTTCATGTATTTATTTATTTATTTATTTATTCATTTATAATTTCTTTCTGTTACTTCAAAAGTACCTGGCTCATATATTTTCTTTCCCAGTCCTAGTTTCAACCAGTTTTTCAAAGACCCCTGATTTCCTTTGTCAGAGAATGGTATTAAAAATGTACATCTGGCCACTAAATGTGGTTATTGCATCATGACCCTCACAGCTGACAGTGCAAACAAATATATGTGTGTATTCTAACTTATATGTACCCACTTAATTATATAGGTTTCTACATGGAACCATCTGTGTGTGTGTGTGTGTGTGTGTGTGTGTGTGTGTGTGTGTGTGTGTATATATATATATAGAGTTAAATTTGTGTTTATACCTACTTATATGTATATATTCTGATCCATTATCACAGAGATCATTCCAGGTTTCCCCCGTTTCTTATCTGTAACTTCTCACTCTAACAGTGAGGAACCTGGCTGTCACTATCTGCCATTTATTTCATCCCTTGTTCCATTGGGAACAAGGAATTCATTGTTGATCCAGATTCCAGATTGGGATTTAAGGAGAAATATATTTGGTTTCTGTCTCCAGTTCATAGTACAGAGCTCCTAAAACGTTTATAGTTTCCTGAACAATAGGGGTGCTAGGAACGTCTTGTGTTCTATCGTTTGGTCTTTGGCCCTGGTTCCTGACGCGGAGTTCTTAAATTCCTTGGAATCTCCTGAGTGATATGAATGTCTTCTGTAAGGACCCTCTGTGGGTTCCTGGATGGTTTCAGGATGGGGGATGGTCACCAGAAAGACCAAGCCCTGATAAGAAGCTTGTAACTTTTAGCTTCACATGCAATCCTTTGAGGGTGTGAAGGGACTGGAGATTGAGTTAATAGTTGATCATGTCTACATGATGAAGCTTTCATATAAATTCCTAAAATATGGAATCTGGAAAGTCCCAGATCAACTCTGACAGATTTGATGTCTAGTGAGGGCTCATCTTTCATAGATAGTGCCTTCTAGCCATGTCCTGACATGGCAGGATTGGGGGAAAAAGGCTCCTAGATTATTTGATAAGGGTGCTGGTTTCATTCATGAGGGCAGCACCCTCATGATCCAATCACCCCTCAGTTACCTCTGAATACCATCCCTTTGGGGATTATGTTTCAACATAGGAATTTGGAGGGCATACACACATTGAGACCATACTAACTAGTAAACATAAGTAAGTGTTTCCCTGAGTTCCACAAGCCATTATAGCAAATTATCAAACCTGAGGAGGGGGTGTAGGAGTGCATAGTTTCTAGCCAAGTCATAGAAGTTTGGGTAAACTAGGGATTCACTACTTTTGATTGGCATCTGAAGTTGGGGACAGTCTGGTGTTACTAAGCCCTTAACCTGTAGGGTCTGTAGAAACTTCAGTAATTAATGTCATAATTGAATTATAGGACACCCAATTGTTGTCCAGAAAGTTGGAAAATTGGTTGGTGTGGGAAACATCACCCACCCCAATTTGCTGTCAGAAGTGAAGTGTTGAGAGTATAGGGGAAAATCATGGTTATTTTTCTTTTTACAGATATAGTGGTTTCAAAATTAACTGTTATCCCTATGGGAAATAACTTTCTGAAATAGAGTCCACTGTTTGTGTATAGAACATTTTGCTTTTAGTCTGTGAATTCTACTCATTTCCAAAGTGACTTAGGTCTGTACCTTTGGCACACCATTTGCAACATACATTGGTAATACAATTAGATTCTTAGTTGCACTCTGTATTTTGTCCTTAGATACTTCCATAACCTAAATAATTTAATTTGTGTAGATCGTGATTTGTTCTTTGTGCTTTAAAATTCTGTGGATTTAAATATATATGTAATGTCAGATATCCACCACCAAAGTACCAGAATACTTCAAATCCCCACCCCAGTTACTCATCTGATTATCATCTCTGTAGTTGTGCCTTTTCCAGAATGTCTCATGAATGGAGTCATATAATGTATAGCATCTTCATGCTGCCACCCTTCACTTAGCAACATACATGCAAGATTCATTCATTTATTTTCATGGGTTGAAAGTTCATTCCTTTTTGTTGCTGAATGGTATTCCATTGCACTGTTGTACTTCAAGTTGATTATGCTAGTTTTTGTTTGAAAATAATTTTACAAAGCATCTGTCTAAACATATACATTTTAGGGGTGTATTTGTTGGATTGTAGGTAAGACTTGTTTATTTTGGGGAAAAACTGCCACACTATCTCCCAAAGTGGCTGTACAATTAATGCATTCTGCTAACAGTGAATGACAGTACCTATTGTTCTTCAACCTCCAGTTGTTATTGTTGAGCTTTTCTTAGAGTCTTACAGTTCTACTAGGTGTGCAGTGGTATCTCAGCATTATTTTAATTTGCAGTCTCCTAATGAGACATGATGTTGAACATCCTTTTGTGTAATTATTTGCTATCTGTATATTTTTGGGGTGTGTGTGTGTGTGTATGTTTTAAGACTGTCTCTGTCATTCAGGCTGGAGTGCAATGGCATGATCTCAGCTCACTGCAACCTCCGCCTCCTGTGTTCAGGCAATTCTTTTGCCTCAGCCTCCCAAGTAGCTGGGGTTACAGGTGCCCACCACTGCACCTGGCTAACCTCCAGATTTGGAGTTATTTTTCAGGATCGTTTTGGCTTTTCAGGGTTCCTTGAAATTCCATATAAACATTAGGATCAGCTTTTGCATTTCTGTCCCAAGGCCTTTAGGATTTTCGTAAGAATGACATTGAATCTGTAGATTGCTTTGTGTGGTTTGGCAAACTTAACAAATACGGTCTTCAAATCCATGAACATGACATGTTTTTACATTTATTTGGGCTTTAATTTCCTTAAGCAGTGTCTTATAATTTCCCCCTTTTAAGTCTTACCCTTTGATTACATTTATTCCCAAGCATATTATTGCCATTGGTATTATTTAAAGTGAAATTTTTATAATTTTGTTTTCAGATTATTCATTGCTAGTGTATATGTATAAAATGGACTTTTTGGCCAGGCCTAGTGGCTCACACCTGTAATCCCAGCACTTTTAGAGGCCAAGGCAGACAGGTCACCTGAGGTCAGGAACTGGAGACTAGCCTGGCCAACATGGTGAAAATCTGTCTCTACTAAAAATACAAATTTAGCTGGGCATGGTGGCATATGGCTGTAATTCCAGCTTTATTGAAAGCCCTTTCTGTAATAGCTGAGAAAATTATGGGGTGTTTTCCATTCATTCCAACAATACTGTGTTACATGAATGGCATTAGTGTGTGGAACCACTGTTGATTTGCTAGGATAAAAAATCGTGTTCATGGTGTTTGATCCCTTGAAAATGCTGTGGTTTTAATATACTATTATTTTGTTGAAGATTATTAAGTCTATATTTCTGAGGTTATAGATCAGTCCTTGAAGTGGCATAGCACTGAGTAGGATAGATCAGGATGAGACTGTGTATAGACTGTAGTTAGTATTTACAGAGTCAGTGTGTCAGGATATTATAAAATCAAGAGATATGGGTTGAAGGGTTCAGGGTTTACCAATTGAAGATTATGGCATAAGGGCTTCAAGTAGGAGATTCAGGTTGGTGGTTGGGAGCTGCATAGTAAGACATTAGAGGGAGAGATCAGGTGAGTAACCAGGGTTAGATTGAGAGATCAGGATTACAGTGAAGAGTTAGGGTGAAAGCGTAGTGAGGTTTAGGATTAGGGTTACAGTAAATGTTTGAGTAGGTTTAGATTAAGGTTAGGATTAGAGTGGGTAAAAGTAAAGTTAGAAATTATGGTTGAGGGTTACCATAAGGTTAGCTTTAGAGATAAGGGTAATCAGAGTAGGGTTAGGGTTAGGGGTTAGTGTTAGGGTTAGGGTTGGGGTTAGGGGTTAGGGTTGGGGTTGGGGGTTAGGTTTGGGGTTAAGGAACATCTCTTCACTTATTTATATTTCTTTTGGTTTCTCTCAACTGTGATTCATGGTTTTCTGAAAGCATATTTGCATACATTTTGTTACATTCATACTTAATGGATTCAACTTCAGGGGTGCTCTTGTAAATGGCATTTTAATATTTCCAGTTCCAATTATGTCCATTTGTTATTGCTGATATGAAAAACGCAACTGACTTTTGCCTACTGGACATCTTTTTTAGTTTTTAAAATCTCCGTTCTGGCCAGGCCTGGCCGTTCACACCTGTAATCCCAGGACTTTGGGAGGCCGAGGTGGGTGGATCACCTGAGATCAGGGGTTTTGAGACCAGTCTGGCCAACATGGCAAAACCTCATCTCTACTAAAAATACAAAAATTAGCAGGAAATGGTTGCATGTGCCTATAATCCCAGCTACTAGGGGGCTGAGGCAGAAGGATCACTTAAACCTGGGAAGTGGAGGTTGCAGTGAGCTGAGATCATGCCACTGCACTCCAGCCTGGGCAACAGAGCAAGACTCTGTTTCAAAAAAAACAAAACAAAAAAACTCAGTTCCAATCAACGCATGGGATGGTGGGCTCAATTTCAGTTGAAATTTCGAAAATCACAGCCTGAGATAATCTGAACACCGATTTTCCGAGATTTCCCAGGGCTTCCACCAGGGTGTGCCCAGCTCCTGCCGAACCAGGAGTGTGCACGGGAACCACAGTGTATTCATCACTTGTGCCCTGGGGCTTCGACCCTGAGGAAGGAGCCTCCTTCTCCTCAGGACCCGCTGCCCAGGAGAGGCCGTGGTTTAGGACAGTCAGTCACCAGGCAAGAGAAGGAGGAAAATGCTTCCTGTCAGCAGCCACAAGTGCTGAGGAGGGAGCACTGCCATGGGCCTTACTTCCCTGTCATGGTCTACACAGCCTATTGTAAAATGGTGTCCCTTCTGCCTGACGTTGACTATGTGTCATGACAGCTGAGTGCAGCTTGTCTTACAGATCTGGGCTTGTTTCTGGGGAGAGATCGTGGTGCTGAGAAAGGAGTGACACTGAGCAGTGTCATCAGGATGGGTGGGGCGGGTGGTGGCTGGGGACCCACAGGTGCTGCGGGGTCACAAACACTTTCACTCGTGTTTTAAAAGCTCATTTGTCTCACGGCATTAAAGTAGTTGAAACAGTATGGATATATTTAAGAGTAGGCCACATGATAACTAGAAACATTAAGTTTAAATATATTGTTTACACCTCTCCACACGAAATAACATATACCAAATACTAATATATAAATATGTAAAGATTGTGAGCTGAACAAAGTGCAGATTTAGCTTGAGAACCTGGGGAGGCTATATGATGTCTTTGACCCTTTCCTATACCTGCCAGAGTTGTTCACTGTTACATCCCTGTCGAGGACATTCTTATGTCGGCATTTCATGTTTCTCACTTAATAATTCCCCAAGATAGACTGTCTCCATTAATCTTTCCTTTTAACAAAGACAATACAGCTTTCTCCCATTGGTTTGACAGTATATTTAATGTGAATATACTTTATGATATGATACATTTATATGATATGATACATACATTTGTTCACGATGGGCTACTTTTATTACACGATCAAATATATTTTGATTCTGACACTCTCAATTAAAGTCTAATGTATTTTCCTAAGAGCATTAATCATTCATGGCATATTTTATTACTTAAAGCACAGATCCTTTTTATCATTAACTTCATGACTAGCTATATTAACATTATAATTACAAGTTCAACTAAATTTTGAAACATTTCAGAGTTTGGGATTCCAATAGTTATCTGTCATCCTCTAAAAGGTAACTTTTTTTTCATAAAACATAGCAACATTTAAAATCACTCAGAATATTCTGCAGTTTTTGTTTCTCTAATTTCATCACTTTCTGCAAAGTATCATTGAGGAAATTGACTTTGAATGTTCTTAAACTTTTCTGTTTTAGAAAGCATCACAATGAAACATTAAATTATAGTGGTTACAAATTCTGTTCACATTCTTTCTTTCTTTGAATATTTTTTCCTGGTGACCAATATTGCAGTTATATTATTACAAAAAAGCATACATGGAAAACAAAGGTAGGGATATTTTGGAGTAAGTGATCCAGTCACAGGGAATCGATTTGCCATTGAAACATTTTCTTTTTAAAAAAAATCTTGGATACTAAGAAACTTTTTTTTTTTTTAACAGTCACCCTTTTGACAATGTTCAACATGAATTGAAATAGAGTCTTTAAAATGAATATTTTTCTGGTTGTCTAAAGGAGCCCCACCTTTTTAGAGAGTGAGCCCAAGACACAATCACAATACCAGAAAAAATATATTGTTAGTTTGTACAGATATGTTATTACTTTAATATAAAACATGTAAAGAGGCATTTATTTGGAATTATATATTAGTCTGTATGATTTAATTTTTGTGTCATAAATGCTGTTATTAAAAGACAGGAATAGTTAACAGGGTCAATTACTGGTAATTAATAGTACAAATAAGTACGTGTTTGAAAACATATAACACTTTTTAAAGTATGTTTTTAGAGTAGTTTTAGATTTACACAGAAATAGCAAAGAAAACACAGATTTCCCACGTAGCTGCAACGCAGTGTCCTCTCTTATTAACATCTTCTATCAGTATGTCTCATGTCATTTGTCACAGTGAATGAACAAATATTGACATGATATTACTAACTGAGGCCCGTATTTTATTTGGATTTCCTTAGTTCTATCTTTCCCTCCTTCAGGGAGGAGGAGTTCTATCTTTCCCATCCAGGATCTCACATAAGATTAGTTGTCACTACTACTTAGGCTCTTCTTGGCTGTGATGGTTTCTCAGACTTTCCTTCTTCCAATGACCTTGACAGTGTTAAGGAGGATTGGTCAGACATTTTGTAGAAGGTCTCCCATTATTATTTTTCTGGTGCTTTTCTGATAAGTTGACTGGTGTTGTGGGTTTGAGGGAAGCAGATCAGAGGTGAAGTGCTGTTGTTGTCACTTCATGCTCTCAAGGTGAATTATCATCAGTGATATTAACTGTGATCACCTGGCTGAGCTAGTGTTTGCCAAGTTTCTCTACTGTGAGGTTACTTGTCCATATTTTTTGTATTCTTCCCCATTTAAGGAGTGGGATATTAGCTCCACCTCCTCGATGGCTGAGTTTCTGAATCAATTATTTTGAATTCTGTTGTAAAGGATATTTTTATTCAAGTTTATTTGCTTACACATTTATTTGTATAAATGTGGGCACAGACAGCTACTTTAAGCTTTGGTTATTTAATACTGGAGTATTTTGTTGCTCAATTTATTTCTGCTTTGACCATTGGGAGCTCTTTCCATTGGTTCTTGTTTTCCTTTTGACATATTTTGTATTTTTCAAGTACTTTCTTCTTTTCTGATATGTCAGTTATCCTAGGTCATATATTCACTGTCCCAGTCCCAGTATCAGCCATTTCTTCAGAGAGCCCTGATTCCTTGTGTTAGAAAATGGTATTAAAAATTTATGTCTGGGTCAGGCACAGTTGCTCACGCCCATAATCCCAGCACTTTGGGAGGCTGAGGCAGGATGATCACCTGAGATCAGGAGTTCGAGACTGGCCTGGCCAACATTGTGAAACCCTGTCTCTATAAAAATACAAGAATTAACCAGGCATAGTGGCAGGCACCTGTAATTCCAGCTACTCAGGAGACTGGGGCAGGAGAATTGCTTGAACTTGGGAGGTCGCTGTTGCAGTGAGCCAAGATCACACCATTGCACTCCAGCTTGGGCAAGAAGAGCGAAACTCTTGTCTCAAAAAAACAAAAAACAAAAAAACCATTTATGTATGGCAGGGCATGGTGGCTCATACCTGTAATCTTGGCGCTCTGTGAGTCTAAGATGGGAGGATCCCTTGAGCCCAGGAGTTTGAGACCATCCTGGGTAGCACTTGGAGACCCCATCTCTACAAACAATTAAAAAAATTAGCCAGGCATGGTGGTGCATGCCTATGGTTCTAACCTCGAGAGGCTGAGGTGGGAGGATTGCTTGAGCCCAGGAGGTCAAGGCTGCAGTGAGCCACGATTGTGCCACTGCATTCCAGCCTGGGTGACAGAGCAAGACCCTGTCCAAATAATTAATAATAATGATAATAATAATAAAGAAAAAAGTTCATTTGGCTCATGATTCTGGTGGCAGGAATGTCGAAGATTGGGCATCTGCATTTGGTGGGGCTTTATTGTGCTTCAACACAAGGTAGAAAGCAGAAAGGGAGCCAGTGTGCACCAGAGAGAGATCACATGGCAAGAGAGAAAGCAAGAGAGAAACCAAGAAAGCCAGACTCTTTTTAACAACCTGCTCTTGGCTGGGTGACAGAGTGAGATTCTCTCTCAAAAAATAATAAAAATTAAAATTTTCTTTTCTTTTTTATTAATCTGGCTAGTGGTCTATTTTGTTGATCTTTTCAAAAAAACCAGCTCCTGGATTTATTGATTTTTTGAAGGGTTTTTTGTGTCTCTATCTACTTCAGTTCTGCTCTGATCTTAGCTATTTCTTGTCTTCTGCTAGACTTTGAGTTTTTTTGATCTTGCTCCTCTAGCTCTTTCAATTTTGATGATAGGGTGTCAATTTTTGATCTCTCCTTGCTTCTCATGTGGGCACTTATTGCTATATATTTTCCTCTAGAGACTGCTTTAAATGTGTCCCAGAGATTCTGGTATGTTGTGTCTTCATTCTCGTTGGTTTCAAAGAACATCTTTATTTCTGTCTTCATTTCATTGTTTATCCAGTCAACATTCAAGAGTAAGTTGTTCAGTTTCCATGAAGCTGTGCGGTTCTGGGTTAGTTTTTGAATTCTGAGTTCTAACTTGGTTGCACTGTGGTCTGAGAGACTGTTTGTTATTATTTCCGTTCTTTTGCATTTGCTGAGGAGTGATTTACTCCCAATTATGTGGTCAATTTTAGAGTAGGTGTGATGTGGTGCTGAGAAGAATGTATATTCTGTGGATTTGGGGTGGAGAGTTCTGTAAATGTCTATTAGGTTTGCTTGGTCCAGGTCTGAGTTCAAGTCCTGGATATCCTTGTTAATTTTCTGTCTGTCTGGTTGATCTGTCTAATATTGACAATGGGGTGTTAAAGTCTCCCACTGTAAGTGTGTGGGAGTCTAAGTTTCTTTGTAAGTCATTAAGAGCTTGCCTTATGTATCTGGGTGCTCCTGTATTGGGTGCATATATATTTAGGATCGTTAGCTCTTCTTATTGCATTGATCCTTTTACCATTATGTAATGTCCTTCTTTGTCTCTTTTGATCTTTGTTGCTTTAAAGTCTAATTTATCAGAGACGAGAATTGCAACTCCTGCTTTTTTTTTGCTCTCCATTTGCTTGGTAAATCTTCCTCCATCCCTTTATTTTGAGCCTTTGTGTATCCTTGCATGTGAGATGGGTTTCCTGGATACAGCACACTGATGGGTTTTGGCTTTTTATCCAATCTGCCAGTCTGTGTCTTTTGATTGGGGCATTTAGTCCATTTACATTTAGGGTTAATATTGTTATGTGTGAATTTGATACTGCCATTTTGGTGCTAACTGGCTGTTTTGCCCATTAGTTGATGCAGATTCTTCATTGTGTTGATTCTCTTTACCATTTGACATGTTTTTGGAGTGGCTGGTACTGGTTTTTCCTTTATATGTGTAGAGCCTCTTTCAGGAGCTCTTGTAAAGCTGGCCTGGTGGTGACAAAATCTCTGAGTACTTGCATGTTCACAAAGGATTTTATTTTTCCTTCACTTATGAAGCTTAGTTTGGCTGGATAGATTCTGGGTTGAAAGTTCTTTTCTTTAAGGATGTTGAATATTGGCCCCCACTCTCTTCTGGCTTGTAGGGTTTCTGCTGAGAGATCTGCTGTGAGTCTGATGGGCTTCCCTTTATGGGTAACCTGACCTTTCTCTCTGGCTTCCCTTAGTATTTTCTCCTTCATTTCAACCCTGGTGAATCTGACGATTATGTGCCTTGGGGTTGCTCTTCTTGACGAATATCTTTGTGGTGTTCTCTGTATTTCCTGGACTTGAATATTTGCCTGCCTTGCTAGGTTGGGGACGTTTTACTGGATAATATCCTGAAGAGTATTTTCCAGCTTGGATTCATTCTTTTCGTTGCATTCAGGTACACGTATCAAACTTGGATTAGGTCTTTTCACATAGTCCCACATTTCTTGGAGACTTTGTTCATTCCTTTTTTACCCTTTTTTCTCTATTCTTGCCTTCCCGTTTTATTTCACTGAGTTGATCTTTGACCTCTGATATCCTTTCTTCTGCTTGGTCAATTCGGCTATTGATACTTGTGCATGTTTCGCGAAGTTCTCGTGTTGTGTTTTTCAGCTCCATCAATTCACTTATATTCCTTTCTATTTTGTCCATTCTCCTTAGCATTTCGTCAAATCTTTTTTCAACGTTCTTAGTTTCTTTGCATTGGGTTAGAACATGTTCTTTTAGTTGACAGAAGTTTCTTACTACCCACCTTCTGAAGTCTGATTCTGTCATTTCATCACACTCGTTCCCCATCCAACCTTGTTCCCTTGCTGGTGAGGAGTTGTGATCCCTTGTAGGAGGAGAGGTGTTCTGGTTTTGGGTGTTTTCATCCTTTTTGTGCTGGTTTCTTCTCATCTTTATGGATCTATCCACCTGTCGTCTTTGTAGTTGCTGGCTTTCAGGTTGGGTCTCTGAGTGGACGTTCTGTTTGTTGATGATGAGGTTATTTCTGTTTCTTGGTTTTCCTTCTGACAGTCTGGCCCCTCTGCTGTAGGTCTGCTGAGGTCCACTCCAGGCCCTGCTTGCCTGGGGATCACCTGCAGCAGCTGCAGAACAATAAGGGTTGTTACCAGTTTTCTTCTTCTGCTAACTTTGTCCCAGAAGGATACCTGCCAAGTGTCAGTCTGATCTCTCCTTTATGAGTGGCTCTTTGGATATACAGGGGTCAGGGAGCTGCTTGAGGAGACGGTCTGTTCTTTATAGGAGCTCAAATGCTGAGCTGTGAGCTCCGTTGTTTATTCAGAGCTGCTGGGCATGTACGTTTAGGTCTGCTGCAGCAGAACTCATAAACCGCTTTTTGTACCCAAGTGCTCTGTCCCAGGGATTTAGGGCTTTATTTATGAGTTTCTGTTATGCTGCTGCCTTCTTTTTTTTTTCCTTTAGAGCTGCCCTGCCCAGCAAGGAGGCAGCCTAGTCACTGTCTGCCTGTAGAGGCTTTGCTGAACTGCTGTGGGCTCTGCCCAGCTGCCAAGTGAGCTTCCCTGCAGTCCTGTTTATATGGGTGTAGTTGGAACTGCCTTGGCAATGGTGGCCCACCTCTGTTAAGGCAGAGTCTCTCTGTATTGGTGGGTTGCCTTGGCAATGGCGGGCTGCCTCAGCAATTGCAAGTTGCCTTGGCAACGGTGGGCTGCCTCAGCATTGGCTGACTACCTCAGTAGTGGTGGGCTGCCTCAGTAATGGCGGACGCACCTCTCCCACAGAGCTGGACCGTCCCGGGTTCAGCTGTGCTTGCTGTGAAACTCTCAATCCAGAGAGTTTCTGATTACTGTTCTTTTGTGGGGGTGGGACCAGCTGAGCCTGATTGCCTGGCTCCCTGCCTCAGAGCCTTTTTTTTTTTTTTTAAATTGGTGTTCCAGTCGCCTGTTGAAGAGGCGCTGGGATCTGTGTATTTTCCCCTGCGGCGACTCACTGCATTGGCTTAAACAGTGGCACTGAGATTCATGGCGCCTTTTTTGCCCTGGAATCTACTGTCCTGGTTCCCTGGTCAGTCCCCTTTTTAAAGAGATGAATGGGTGACTTCTCGTGGCTCCAATTGCCAGCCAAAAGGGCACCTGGACCAGTGTATTTTGTATGGAGAACTGCTGCACCGGGGCGCTGACAAAGCAGCTGTGTGGGGCAAAGCAGCGGCACCGGCCAACATAGCCGTGCTGGCCGAAACATCTGCACTGGCGACCCGTGGTTCTCCTCTGCCTGGGAATTTCCTAGCCTGTGGGCAATAAAAATTTGGCGTCCACTCACCCTCTGCGCTTTCACTGCGAGCTGCAATCCTGACCTGTTCCTAAATAGCCATCTTGGATCCATTCTTTTCTTGATGCTACTGTTATTTTATCATCCTTCAGGCTTACAAAAAGTTTGAGATTTACCAAATCACTGTGCTGTGATCATTTTGTCTCACTTTTGTATACATATTTTCTAGTTTACAAATGTGTTCACGTATCCCACTACTTTTGTTCATTACACATACCTGAGAGATACCATTAGTACCATTTTTATGAATGAGGTCAATGCCATACAAATAAAGACATTTTTTCCCAAGGTTTCATACCTAGTAAGTGGCAGAACCAGTACGCTAACATGTCTTTTTACTTCTACTTGGTGCTGATACAACTATCAACCAGCTGCTTTTAGCAAAAAATCAGGCCCCTCCCGTTTCTCTCCATAGTCATAACGTTAGAATACACCATTATTATTTTATACTTCTGCTGCTACAAGTGTGGCTGTCACAAAAGTACTTAGTGTATTTCTTAAAGTGACTTCTACTTATTACAACACTAAACCAAGTTGTTCAAATTGTTAATATACAGTCCCACATAGTTACTACTCTCATGTTTTTTTCTTATCGTAAAATGTTCATTGTAGATCTATATTGCCTAATCAAAATATATATACATATGAAAATCACAGCATTATCTTTTCAAGTTCCAAAGGCAATAAAAACTACAATTCAAACTGTTTCTCTCTAACTCTTCTTATGATTTTGCACATCCAGCTATACCACAGAATGATACTTTTGGCCACAGCTTAAGCTGAAATAATTCTTTAGATTTTAGATCAACTTATTTTCAGAACACACAGTGATTTTTTTGCAAATTCTAAACTTTATTTTCCTTGCACTATACTACACTTGCATCTTAAATGAATCATGCAAATTAGCAAAATTATACTATGAAGCAGTAATTTACTTAGCACATAATTTATTAATTATGAACTAAAAACATAAGAAAATTCATTATGGGCATATACAGGAGGTGATTATTTGCATAAATCACTTCTGGAAAAAAATGAAAATTTAGTTTATAGCAGTACCTTATTTAAATGGGTTGGCATTGCAAATAGTATTAGTTGCTTTTATTCTGTTTGTCAAAAAGCTAAAGATAAATGTATACTTTCAGCTGTTCCAAAGAAGAGGAGGAAAAAAAAACTTGTGGGGCAATAATTGTTGAACGAAAGCCACACATAGCTAGCTAAAGAGAAAGCTGTAACTAAATATGCCGACAATTAAGACAGAGATGGACTGAAAGACCAGTCACTACAGAAATGAGATATGTGAGAAAAAAAATAGGTGGGGATAAATAAATTTTAAAATGTGAGGAAGAAGGGAGAAACAAAAAAGAAGCTTAACTGGTCAATTAAATGAGAGCCTCAGCCAAGAAAGAAAATAAACAACATGAAGTACAATAAAGTACATAGAGAAATAGATATATAACAGACTTTTGTTCCTTTATAACCCTAACAATACAGGTTAATACTTACGCTACAATTAGTTTTTTTGTAAATACTTCTGTGATACAGAGTTTCATTTTATTATTATAAGACATTCAGTTGGCTAACCATGGTCATCTACCACTATGTGAAAGAAGATTATTATTACAGAGACAGAAAACTGGAACTTTCCATCAACTTTGCATCTACAGAAAGAATTGGTCACCAGAATTCTAAAGAGTAATGCATGGCTTATAAAGGTAAATTTATTAGAACATGAATTAGGGCTAATAACATGTTTAAGAAATTTTAATCTAAAATCATAATCTAAGATTACAGTTTAGTATTAGAAAATATATTGTAACCCCCTTTGCTATTGATGACATAATTATAATTTATTTCCTTTTTTTACACATTTATGTGTTTATTGTACTTTAGGTTCGGGGGTACATGTGCTGATCATTCAGGATTGTTGCATAGGTACATACTTGGCAAGGTGGTTTGCTTCCTCCATCCCCCCATCACCTGTAACTGGCATTTCTTCCCTTTTTATCCCTCCCAGTCTCCCCTCTACCCGCTGTCCCTCCCTTAGCTCTCCCCCCGACCCCAGTGTGTAATGCTCCCCTCCCTGTGTCAATTGTTCTCATTGTTCAACATCCACCTATGAGTGAGAACATGTGGTGTTTAGTTTTCTGTTCTTCTGTTAGTTTGCTGAGAATGATGGTTTCCAGATTTATCCATGTCCCTACAAAGGACATGAACTCATCCTTTTTTATGGCTGCATAGTATTCCATTGTATATCTGTGCCACATTTTCTTTGTCTAGCCTATCATTGATGAGCATTTGGGTTGGTTCCAGGTGTTTGCTATTGTAAACAGTGCCACAATGAACATACGTGTGCATTTCTCTTTATAATAGAATGATTTATAATTCTTGGGTATATACACCCAGTAATGAGATTGCTGGGTCAAATGGAATTTCTAAATCCTTGAGGAATTGCCACACTGTCTTCCACAATGGTTGAACTAATTTACACTCCAACCAATAGTGTATAAAAGTTCCTTTTTTCTCCACATCCTCTCCAGCATCTGTTGTCTCCAGATTTTTTAATGATCACCATTCTAACTGGCATGAGATGGTATCTCAAGTGGTTTTGATTTGCATTGCTGTATTGACCAGTGATGATGAACGTTTTTTTATATGTTTGTTGGCCTCATAAATTTTTCTTTTGAAAAGTGTCTGTTCATATCCTTTGCCCCTTTTGAATGGGTTTTTATTCTTGTAAATCTGCTTTATTTCTTTGTAGATTCTGGATATTAGGTTTTTGTCAAATGGGTACATTGCAGAGATTTTTCCCATTCTGTTGGTTGCCAGTTCACTCTAATGATTGTTTCTTTTGCTGTGCAGAAACTTAAGTTTAATTAGGTCCCATTTGTCTATTTTGGCTTTTGTTGCCATTGCTTTTGGTGTTTTAATCATGACGTCCTTGCTTATGCCTATGTCCTGAATGGTATGCCTAGGTTTTCTTCTAGGGTTTTTATGGTGTTAGGTTTTGTATTTAAATCTTTAATCCTTCTGGAGTTAATTTTAGTGTAAGGAAGGGGTCCAGTTTCAGCTTTCTGCAGATGGCTAGCCAGTTTTCCCAACACCATTTACTAAACAAGGAATCCTTTCTCCATTGCTTGTTTTTGTCAGGTTTGTCAAAGATCAGATGGTTGTAGATGTGTGGCATTACTTCCAGGACTTCTGTTCTGTTACATTGATCTATATCTCTGTTTTGGTACCAGTACCATGCTGTTCTGATTACAGTAGCCTTGTAGTATAGTTTGAAGTCAGGTAGCGTGATGCCTCCAGCTTTGTTCTTTTTGCTTAGGATTGTCTTGGCTATGCAGGCTCCCTTTTGGTTCCGTGTGAAGTTGAAATTTTTTTTTTTTCAGTTTTGTGAAGAAGGTCATTTGTAGCTTGATGGGGATAGTATTGAATCTATAAATTACTTTGGGAAGTATGGCCATTTTCATGATATTGATTCTTCCTAACCATGAGCATGGAATGTTTTTCCATCTGTTTTTTGCTCTCTTATTTTCCCTGAGCAGTTGTTTGTAGTTCTCCTTGAAGAGGTCCTTGGCATCCTTTGTTAGTTGTATTCCTAGGTATTTTATTCTCTTTGTAGCAATTGTGAATTGGGTCGCTCATTATTTGGCTCTCTGTTACTCTGTTATTGGTGTATAGGAATGCTTGTGATTTCTGCACATTGATTTTGTATCTGAGACTTTGCTGAAGTTGCTTATCAGCTTAAGGAGATTTTGGGCTGAGACAGTGGGGTCTTCTAAATATACAGCCATGTCATCTGTGAATAGAGACAACTTAACTTCCTCTTTTCCTACTTGTATACTCTTTATTTCTTTTTCTTACCTGATTGCTCTGGCTAAAGCTTCCAATATTATATTGAATAGGAATGGTGAGAGAGGGCATCCTTGTCTATTGCCAATTTTCAAAGGGAATGCTTTCATTTTTTGCCCATTCAGTATAATATTGGCTGTGGGTTTGTCATGAGCAGCTTTTATTATTTTGAGATATGTTCTATCAATACCTAGTTTATTGAGGGTTTGTAACATAAAGGGCTGTTGAATTTTGTAGAAGGCCTTCTCTGCATCTATTGAGATAATCATGTGGTTTTTGTCTTTGGTACTGTTTATGTGATGAATTACATTTGTAGATTTGCATATATTGAACCAGCCTTACATCCCTGAGATGAAGCTTACTTGATCGTGATGGATAAGCTTTTTGATGTGCTGTTGCATTCAGTTTGCCAGTATTTTATTGAAGATTTTTGCATCAATGTTCATCATGGAGATTGGCCCAAAGTTTTCTTTTTTATTGGAGTCACTGCCAGCGTTTGGTATCAGGATGATGTTGGTCTCTTAAAAAGAGTTAGGGAGGATTCCATATTTTTGTATTATTTGGAATAGTTTCAGAAGAAATGGTACCAGCTCCTCTTTGTACATCTGGTAGAATTCGGCTGTAAACCCATCTGGACCTGGACTCTTTTTGACTGGTAGGCTATTAATTGCTGCCTCAACTTCAGCCCTTGTTATTGGTCTGTTCAGGGATTCAACTTCTTCCTGGTTCAGCCTTGGGAGGGTGTCAGTGTCCAGGAATTTATCAATTTCTTCCAGATTTTCTGGTTTATGTACAAAGAGTTGTTTGTAGTAATCTCTGATGGTGGTTTGTATTTATGTGGCTTCGGTGGTGATGTCCCCTTTATCATTTTTTATTGCATCTATTTGAGTCTTCTCTCTTTACTTTTTATTAGTGTGGCTAATGGTCTATTTTGTTGATTTTTTTCAAAGAAGCAGCTCCTGGTTTTATTTATTTTTTTTGGAAGTGTTTTTTTTATGTCTCTATCTCTTTCGGTTCTGCTCTGATCTTAGTTATTTTTTATCTTCTGTTAGTTTATGTTTTTGATCTTGTTCTTCTAGCTCTTTCAATTTTGATGATAGGGTGTCAATTTTAGATCTTTCCTTGCTTCTCATGTGGGCATTTATTGCTATAAATTTCCCACTAGACACTGCTTTAAATGTGTCCCAGAGATTCAGGTACATTGTGTCTTTGTTCTCATTGGTTTTGAAGAACATCTTTATGTCTGCCTTCATTTCATTGTTTATCCAGTCGACATTCAGAAGGATGTTGATCAGTTTTCATGTAGTTGTGCGGTTTTGAGTGAGTTTTTTTAATCCCGAGTTCTTATTTGATTGTGCTGTGGTCTGATAGACTGTTTGTTATGATTTCCATTCTTTTGCATTTGCTGAGGAGTGATTCACTCCCAATTATGTGGTCAGTTTTAGAGTAGGTGTGATGTGGTGCCGAGAAGAATGTATATGCTGTGGATTTGGGGTGGAGACTTCTATAGATGTCTATTAGGTCCACTTGGTGCAGATCTGTGTTCAAGTCCTATTTGTCCTTGTTGATTTTCTGTCTCGTTGATCTGTCTTAATATTGACAGTGGAGTGTTAAAGTCCCTCACTATTATCGTGTGAGAGTCTAAGTCTCTTTGTAGGTCATTAAGAACTTGCTTTATGTATCTGGGTGTTCCTGTGTTGGGTGCATATGTATTTAGAATAACAAGCTTTTCTTGTTGGATTGATCCTTTTACCATTATGTAATGCCCTTCTTTGTCTCTTTTGATCTTTGTTGGTTTAAAGTACGTTTTATCAGAGACTATGATTGCAACCCCTGCTTCTCTTTTCTCTCTATTTGCTTGGTAAATTTTCTTTCATCCCTTTATTTTGAGTCTATGTGTGTCTTTGCATGTGAGATGGCTTTCCTGAATACAGCACACTGATGGGTCTTGACTTTTAATCCAGTTTGCCAGTCTGTGTCTTTTGATTGGGGCATTTAGGCCATTTTCATTCAACATTGATATTGTTATGTGTGAATTTGATCCTGCCATTTAGTTACTGGCTGATTATTTTGCTTGTTAGTTGACTCACTTTCTTCATTGTGTGGTTGGTCTTTGCCATTTGGTACATTTTTGCAGTGGCTAGTACTGATTGTTCCTTTCTGTGCTTAGTGTTTCCTTCAGGAGCTCTTGTAAGGCCGATCTGGTGGTAACAAAATCTCTGAGTAATTGCTTGTCCATAAAGGATTTTATTTCTCCTTCACTTATGAGGCTTAGTTTGGTTGGATATGAGATTCTGGGTTGAAAGCTCTTTTCTTTAAGGATGTTGAATATTGGCCCCTGCTCTCTTCTGGCTGCTAGGGTTTCTGCTGAGAGATCAGCTGTAAGTCTGATGGGATTCCCGTTGTGGGCGACCCAACCTTTCTCTCTGGTTGCCCTTCTTCGATTTGAATGTTGGCCTGCCTTGCTAGATTGTGGAAGTTCTCCTGAATAATATCCTGAGGAGGGTTTCCCAGCCTGGAATCATTCTCCCCATTACATTCAGGTACACTGTTGATTAGGTCTTTTCACATAATCCCATATTTCTTGGAGGCTTTGTTCATTTCTTTTCACTCTTTTTTTCTCTAGTCTTGCCTTCTCATTTTATTTCATTGAGTTGATCTTCAATCTCTGATATCCTTTTTTCTGCTTGATCATTAGGCTATTGAAACTTGTGTATGTATTGCGAAGTTCTCATGTTGTGTTTTTCAGCTCTATCAAGTCATTCATGTTCTTCTCTAAGCTGGTTATTCTAGTTAGTGTTTCGTCTAACCATTTTTCAAGGTTTTTAGTTTCTTTGCACTGAATTAGAAATTGTTCCTTTAGCTCAGAGAAGTTATTACCCGCCTTCTGAAGCCTGGTTCTGTCAGTTCATTGAACTCGTTCTCCGTCCTGTTTTGTTCCTTTGCTGGTGAGGAGTTGTGATCCCTTGAAGGAGAAGAGGCGTTCTGGTCTTTGATGGTTTCATCCTTTTTTTGCACTGGTTTCTTCTCATCTTCATGGATTTATCTGGCTTAGATCTCAGGGAGCTGCTTGATGAGGTCACTTGTCTGCCTGTCAAGGTGCTGCTGGGTTTCCAAGAACTTTATCTGGTTGCTAGGTAGGCTTTCTGTGTCTTTTGTTTACCTGGGAATATTAGGCCTACATATTTAGTGGTGGGTGCCCTTCCCTCCCCTAAGCTTGAGGAACTGCGGGGTTGCCAGGGACTCAGTCTGGTTGCTTTGAAGACTTCCTGTGTCTTTTGTTTTCACAGGAAGATTAGGTCTGCCTCTTTAATGGTGGATGCTCTTCCCTCCATAAAGCTCGAACTTTCAGGGTTGAGCTTGGACCACGGTGCTGACTGTGGAACCCTCAAGTTAGAGGGCTTCAGCCCTCTGAGCTTTGTGGGTGAGGGACCCACCTAGGCATATGGTCTGTCTCCCTGCTTTCAGTTCCCTCTCTCAGGGAGGGCAGGGGGTGGTAGCTTTGTCCATAGGTTCTCCCAGCCAGCTTCTGCATCCACTTAGATCTGTGCTGGCAATCTGTGGCACCAACCCAGGTTGTTATTCAACTCTGTACTTGTAACTCCTGGTGTCTGACTGGTAAAGATCCCCTGTTCTGTGTGTTGGAGAGCTTTGGGGGAAGCACCGTATCTGGACCAGGGTGCCAAGGCAGGGAGTCCCCAATTCTCTGGTCAGATGCACTTTCTGGGTGAAGCAGCACCCCTCTCCACCTCAGTTTGCCCTCTTTGGGCTATGCCCACTGTCTAACCAGTTCCATTGAAATTAACCTGGTACTTTGGTTGGAGCTGTGGAGATCTCTTGCTCTCTGCATCTCTCTCACTGGGTGTTGTGCACCAGAGTTGTTTCTATTCGGCCATCTTGGATTGCTTTATTTCCTTTTTATTTATGACACAATTTCTCAAAATAACACATCAAAACGTATACATCCTTAAACATCAAAAATAATACAAATGTAAGAAATATTTTTAAAATGCAGTTATCATTAGATGCATTATGTTACTTATAGCATTTCATTATATAAAAATTCATCTATTTACAGATTAAACAACTATTAAGACTGAATGTGGTAATGCATGCCTGTAACCCCAGAATTTTGAGAGGCTGAGGCAGGCATATCACTTGAGCCCAACAGTTAAAGACCAGCCTGTGCAACAAGACAAAACCCCATCTCTACAAAAAAATAAAAAACTTAGCCAAGCATGGTGACAAAGGCCTATAGTCCCAGCTACTTGGATGGCTGAGGTGGGAGGATCACCTGAGCCCAGAAAGTGGAGACTGCAGTGAGCTAACATCCCACCACTGCACTCCAGCCTGGGTGACAGAGTGAAATCCCATCTCAAAAAAGCAACAATAATGCTTCTTACATGAAAGACTTTATTCCAGGTACTTTAGGATACATGCAAATATGTTTATGACCTCCAGTTGCTTATAGTATGCAGGAGCTTCAAATGATTATTTAAACAAATAAATATAAAAATTTCTGAAATTTTTTTTTCTTTTTTTTTGAGACAGAGTTTCACTCTTGTTTCCCAGGCTGGAGTGCAATGGCACGATCTCGGCTCACCGCAACCTCCGCCTCCTGGGTTCAGGCAATTCTCCTGCCTCAACCTCCTGAGTAGCTGGGATTACAGGCACATGCCACCATGCCCAGCTAATGTTTTGTATTTTTAGTAGAGATGGGGTTTCACCATGTTGACCAGGATGGTCTCGATGTCTTAACCTCGTGATCCACCCTCCTCGGCCTCCCAAAGTGCTGGGATTACAGGTTTGAGCCACCGCGCCCAGCCCCAAATTTCTGAAATTTTTAATTTCAGAATGTAATATAGGACTTTGAGTGGATATTTTATATAAACTACAATGACAAAATTATGATGTTACTGTCTTACCATATTAGTATTAAGAGTCTGCTTATATAACTTGTTATTTGCAGTAAAATACATGTTATTCATTAGAAGATGTGTTTTACATATACCCTTTATGCACAACTTATGAAACACACAAAAATCCATTTGTAATACAAATTTTGAGAACATAAATTTAAATCTCTACATTTTTACAATTTATGTTTTTGAAGCAGACAAAATCTTGTTATGTTGCCCAGATTGTTCTCAAACTCCTGGGCTCAAGCAATCCTCCTGCCTCAAACCCCTAAGTAGCTGGGACTACAGGTGTATACCACCATACCCAGCTATTTTTCTACAAATTTTAATATTATTTTAGTCTCACTACAGAACTAATAAGTAGAAAAAATTTTCTCCTAAAACTTATGTGATATGAAAATAATAAGTATCCAAGAAAAATGCTATATGCTATATGCTGTACAGTTTTGCCAATAAAAGGTACCAAGGAGATTCTATAGTAACTACAAGTAATTTGATTCACTGAAGATTTATACACATAAAAATACCAAAGTCACACTAGTATGATTTAAAAGTCAAAATATTAATATTTATCCCAATAAACCTTAACCAAATTTCATATTTTCTTTATTGGGGAAAGTATGTCCTAATGTAATTTTCCTGTCACTATGTATTTTCCAGTTCATTTTTTTTCAGCCCCCACCCTGTCACAGTACTTACCAATTTTTTGTTAGTCACCAAGTTTAAACAAAATTTTTAAATCAACTAGCCATATGTTTATGCTTTCCTCTGACCAACTTTCCATTATAACATAAAAAAAATAGATAAACCACTGCTAAATTTTAAAAGTAAATATTATGCAAACTAAATTCAGAGGGAGAAAATTAATTTTACAAGAGGCCACTTTACCTTGGTAGTAACAGTCAAGTCGTCATCATCTGGTCTAGGGCCCCAATCAACACACAGTTTGTGGAAAATGCTTTAGAGCAAAAATATACAATGAAATGAGCAAGTTGATTTCTTTACAAATTTTTTAACTGCCAGTTCATATCAAGTTTCCCCCTCCAAAAAATGAAACACAATCTGGGGAAATGTCAGCTATCTGTATATTAAATAATCTTTCTTAATATAATTAAAATATGGCTTCTTCCAAAAATGGATTTTGGTTACCTATTTCTGCCTCCACCTGTCTATATAGAACATTCAATGAAAACTGACCTTGAGCTGCATAACAAATAGTGATCATCAATATATGCCAGAGTCTGATGCTAATTTACCCTCAAAAATTATCCTGAAGTTGAACTTAAAATTCAATTAATAAATAACTTTTGTTACATAAACTAGAAGAAACCTGATGACCTAAAACAAAGTAGAACAATCTACTGTCTCTTGTCCATTATCTATCTCTGGTTAAAAGACTAATCTGTGTTACTTCAAAATGACAGTCTTGATTTCTCAACATAGAAACCACTTAAGAAGGCCCCATTGCTTTCCTTTGTCCCAAAACAGTACAAGGAATCACTTGAAATATTTGGCTGGAGTGCAATGGTGCAATCTTGGCTCACTGCAACCTCCGCCTCCTGGGTTCAAGCAATTCTCCTGCCTCAGTCTCCTAAGTAGCTGGGACTATGGTTGCCCACCACCATGCCCAGCTAATTTCTTTTGTGTTTTTAGTAGAGACTGGTTTTAACCATTTTGGCCAGCATGGTCTGGGTCTCTTGACCTCGTAATCCTCCCTCCTTGGCCTCCCAAAAGTCTGGGATTACAGGTGTGAGCCACCACAGTGTGGTTGTAATCCTAGCTTTTGGGATGCTGAGGTAGGAGAATCACATGAACCCAGGCAGCAGAGGTTTCAGTGAGTCAAGATTGTGCCACTGCACTCCAGCCTGAGTGAAAGAGCGAGACTCTGTCAACAACAACAACAAAAAGCATGCCCATAAAATAAAAAAAAGAAGGGCGAGTACTGGGCTTTAAAATGAGTTTAAATCTCATTTCTGCCACTTCCTATGTCAAAAAACAAACAAACAAACAAACAAAAAACCCTAAATCTCTTTGAGTCTTAGGTTCTCTATCTAGAGAAACATTTTTTCTTTTTTTTTTTGAGATGGAGTCTCACTCTGTCACCCAGGCTGGAGTGCAGTGGCATGATCTCAGCTCACTGCAACCACTGTCTCCCAAATTCAAGCGATTCTCCTGCCTCAGCCTCCCAAGTAACTGGGACTACAGGCACCCACCACCATGCCTGGCTAATTTTTGTACTTTTAGTAGAGACGGGGTTTCACCATATTGGCCAGGCTGGTCTCAAACTCCCGACCTCAGGGGATCCATCTGCCTCGGCCTCCCAAAATGCTGGGATTACAGGCTTGACCCCTGTGCCTAGCCTAGAGAAACACTTGACCAGAATGTTTAACACACGTTGAAATACTAGAGATTATTTTAATTAGTCCTATGATTCCTTAAAATTCTGAAATTCTGGATGCTTTTGATTGTCTATAAGAAAATTAGGGATAGTCAGCAGAATTTGAAAAAATAACAACAAAAGAAACATCAGGAAAAGCTGAGAAGAAAGTTTTGAAACATCAAGACAAGGTTATAGAAATGTCATGGAAAAAGAAAAAGAAAAAAAGACTAAAAAAAAAAAAAAGGATTATGGAAGTAGGCAGAAATACTAGCCTAAAGGGAAAACCAAACTGGGAAGTCAAATAATTTCTAAGACTTGCCTAATCTTGGTTTTGTAAAATTTACAATCCTATCACCAAAACTTTACTCTGCCCTAAAGCCTTTGGTGGTAAAGATATTGGTTACCACTGACATTGTCAAATTTATTAGGACAAACTCTTAGACCAACCTCATTTCTAACAACCTTAAATGACAGTTAACATATAACTAGATTTGGCTGTATAAATTAATGATTCGGATGTATACCTTGATCCAATTGCTGCACAGATCTCTATCCATCTATGATGAGGAGCAAGAGAAAGATTTGGAAGCCAGGCAGGCTGATGGTTTAACATGAGTCAGCTACTTTGTTAGCTGTGGGATTATCAGCCAATTAATCAACCTCTCTAAACCACAGTTGCCTATTTAATAAACAATAGGTTATAACAACACAGATGTGATGGCTTTATGAGATGAATGCTTAGCACATAATAGGGTGTTTAGTGCAGAATACAACACTCAACAGATAATTTGTTTCTTCCATCTATATTTCCTTAGTTAATTTTTAAAATCTGTAATATCCTACTTGATGGGAGATTCATCAGAACTCCCAGAATCTATTCAAGGAAAAGGTAAAATGCATTGTAAATAATAAATGTATAGAATATTAAAAGCATAAGAAGGCACAATCATGCATGCCTGTATTTCCAACTATTTGGGAACCGAGGCAGGAGGATCACTTGAGAAACCCAGAAGTTTGAGGTCAGCTTGAGAAACAGCAAGACTCTACCTTCATTAAAAGATTATGCACACTTGTATGTATGCTTTAGACCATATTTCTTTAAAGAATAGGACTGATGCTTTGTTACAAAGCATTCCTTTGGGAGCATACCTGGGACCTTATTAGAATTAATATAAATTATACCTATTGGTATGTGATTAGTGCAGTAAGAACTCTTACTGTCCCTTACTTTGTATTTTTTAAATGCAAAGAATAAATTTATCAAAATGTGATATCTACAAGTGAACTGCACTATCCGAGTCATCCTAGACAAACCATAAGAGATTGACTAAAAATGGTATTGTTATCAGAACAGGTGTGATGAATGATAAGTGTCAAAGAGCATGATTTATGGGCCAAAATATGAGGGGGAGTTAAAAGAGAGTATACAATAATACCCCTTATCCACAACATGTGTGATAAAGATAAACTTGCCATGTTTTTCTCTGTTCTCACACCACAGCAACAATCATCAGCAAAGAAGACTTCAGTGACCAAACATGTGGAGGGCTTTTCCCATCAACAAGCAAGCAATCATTTTTGCAAATGACACAGGCTAGGTGTCCCCTAATTCAATTCTCATACTCTATCTGCAGATAGCATCAGATTCCACAGGTAAAGGGCTCAGTCCCACAAGACTGCCTCCCTACATCAGTCCTAAGTCTGAAACTCCAGAACTTCTGACCAACTGGCTTCAATTTGGGGTTCAACTGAGGTTCCCAGGACTCCCTCTTTGGGTTAAATTGAATTGCTGAAATGGCTCAAAACGCTCAGGGAAACACATTTACCAGTTTGTGATGAATGACATTACAAAAGGTACAGATGAAGAGATTACACATCTCTTCAAAGTATGGGAGAAGTGGCACGGAGATTTCATTCCCTCCCAGGACACACCACCCTCTAGGAACCTCCATGTATTCAGCGATCTGGAAGCTCTCTAAGCCCAGTCCCTTTGGGTCTTTATGAAGACTTCATTCCATATGCATCACTGATTAAATAAATCACTGGCCATTGGTGACTGACAACCTTCAGGCCTTCTCTTTGCCCCAGAGTCTACAGAGACAGGATATCTCAACCCACTTATCAATGTCCTCACGATGGTGACCAGTTTCCATCCTTAATCTACCTAGGCACTTCCAGCCACCAATCATTAGCATACAAAAAGACATCATTTTGGAAATTCTAAGGATTTTAAGAATTGTACACCAAGAAATGAGTTAATGTCCAAACAGATTTTACATTGCAGTTTTGATTTCTGTGGTTACAGCTACTAATACTCAACTGTATTCCAAAATATCACATGGAAAACTTCAGAAATAAACATCTTAAGTTTTAGTATGCCATTTTGAGAAGCACAATGAAACCTTGAGCCTCCTTCATCCAGATCAGGATGTAAATTATCCCTTTATCCAGTACATCAACACTGCATATGCTGTTCACCCATTAGTCATCAACATGTTCTCCTGTTGCCAACCATCAACAACTTAAGGCCTGAAGATATGGGATCACTCACAGCTCATGGTCTTTTTTCTGATTTAGATTCAGGGGTGAATAGTGGCCTAACACTGCATTACAATGCCTATGTCATTCACCTCACTTCATCTCATTACATAGGCATTGTATCACTTCACATCATCACAGGAAAAAGGGTGAGAACCATACAATATGTTTCAAGAAACCACATTCAAATAACTTTTATTACAGTATAATTTTCTATTATTATTAATTTCTTACTGTGCCCAATTTATAAATAAATGTTATCATAGATATATATGTGTAGAAAAAAATGTCATGTGATTCAGTACTATTTGTGGTTTCAGGCATTCACTCGGAGTCTTGAAATGTGTCTCCTACATTTACAAGGAAACTACTGCATTTATTTTGTTGAACACAACACAGCCTCCCTAGCTCTTCAGTTAAAACTGTGCAGGTTAGGATAAAACACCCTATCATCATAAGCCAGCGAAACATAGGAATCAGACCAGAAACAGGGATCCTTGCAAAAATTTTCCAACTGCTGGTGGAGAAGAACTCAAGGGAGATCAATGTGCTATTCTGGCTAATACTCTTCTGAGGAAGATGCTGGGTGGTTTACTTAGTTGTAGCTATATGCTCAGCCCTACATACAACAAGGCCCAAATTCACGTGCTATTTTACCTCCCACAGAAAGAACCACTGGAAAGATCACTCCTTTAAGAGGTTATTCACAGAACCACATATCACATTCAGAGAAAAGCTTAAGAAACACTGGGGAGGGGTAGCAGGCTGTCAGACAGTACTATCTGATGTGAAAAATATATAGAAAGAAAACTATTAATGTCCTCTTGCTACAGAATGTGCCAACGCTTGCCCTTCTCCTTAGTAGGAGAAAAAAATTATTTTCACCTCATATAAAGCAAAATTATGATGTCTTTGCCATCCCTTATGACAGAGAATCTAGTCATACGTGAGTCATGTCATCATAATACAGACTCTTCTCAAACATCCCTCAAAGGAAGAGGATCAGTGAGGAACATAAGTATTTACCTATACCATTCACTGCCTGATCTTATTACCAACTGAAAGTACATATAAAAGACGTTGTGATTACAGTTTTATAAAGTACAACCACTTGAACTTGTCCCCTTCCAAGGTACAGAGAGTCTATCTGGAACCACCTCATTGAGCAAGATGCTCCAGTTTATGCTGTGTGGTAATTCATGGTGTCATTTTCCTCAACCCTTTCCATTATGTGGCAAATATCTACACAAATCATGTTTTCTAAGTATGTAAATCATATTTCATCAGATCTTACAATGATTAAAAAACAAAGGAAAAAAGACAAAGTATATCTTATATGACTACACTCAATTACCATGGAACTTAATATTTTACAATAAAAGGAAAATATTAGAGCTCCTTCAATGTAATTAGAACTGCAAGCTAACCTTCAATACTTTCAAAGAGAAATTAGGCTCTGCTGCAGCCTTGGATATCCATAAGTTGGATGAAGCATTTTTTCTTTATGTGGCCAAAAAGCAAGGCATAGGCCTTGGGTAATCTTGTCCCAAAACTGGGAAACATTCCAAACCAGTAGCCTACTTTTCTGAGCAGATAGACCAGGTGGGCTCAGGGTGTCCTAGATTTGTTAGCGCTGTTGCTGCTACAACTTTTCTAGTAGGCAAGGCTAATAAACATTAGGACAGCACCTAAAGGTTTTTTGACCCCACACCAAGAAAAGGTGGTCCTAGAAGCTAAAGAGCACCAGTGTATTATAGGAGAACATTTATTAAAGTATCAGGCCTTATTGCTAGACACTCCAGACATAACCCTTGAAGTCTGACAAACTATAAACCCAGCTCCTTATCTGCTAGAGCACACAGGTGCTCCCAGCCTTCCCGGCATACAGGTTGTATTAATCTGTTCTCATGCTGCTAGTAAAGACATATCTGAAGCTGGGTAATTAATAAGAGAGGTTTAATTGACTCACAGTTCCACACGGCTGGGGAGGCCTCACAATCATGGCAGAAGGCAAATGAGGAGCAAAAGTTACATCTCTTACATGGCAGCAGGCAAAGGAGCTTGTGTGGGAAAACTCCCCTTTATAAAGGGGAGTAATCCCAGCACTTTGGGAGGCCAAGGTGGCAGGTGGATAACCGCAGGTTTTCACCCTAGAAGGGATTCTTTTTTTCAGTTAATGTCTCATTGGTTTGTGGCAATAAATCTTTTCAAGACACTAAAACAGGTGACTCTGCACTGAGCTCTGTGCGTGAAATAACCCAAACAGCCAGCAATTTTATCCTCCTCTAGTTTAACCTGTCCAACATTGAGAAACCTCTCTAGGTGAGGACTGAAAACTCTAATTTACTCAGGCACCTTTAAGTATTTGCTAATGCTTACTGATACCTTCACTGGTTAGATCAAGGCATTCCCCATGCCATCTGAAATGTGTTTACCAGAAGATATAATTCCTCAGTTTGGATCATCTAAAAGCATGCAAAGTGACAATGGCCCATCTTTCACAGCAGCCATATCCCAACACCTGTTCTCAGCTTTAGGAATCAAATATCGCCTTCACTCTGTGTGCAGACTGCAGTCCTCTTGAAAGGCGAAAGAACTAATAAAACTCTAAAGAAGACTCTAGCAAAATCAGAGGCCTGACTGTCTCTAACACCATAGCTTACTATGGGTTTGAGCTGCTCCAAAGAAAAACTTATAATTAGGTCCTGTTGAGTTAGCATACAGAAACCTTTTTCTAACCACAGATCTCCTATGAGATGAAAGGACTAATCAATTGCAAAATGTGTCATCAATATAGGACACGTGCAAAGGCACTCTGTGAATATGGAAACAAAAGACTTCCCCTCCCACATGGGAGGAAAATTCGGTTTCAGCTCAGCTAGGGATTTAGTCTCAGTAAAGACATGGGAGGAAGTTCTTCAGCTGACCAGCTTTCCCCAATGTGGAAAGGACCACAGCAAGGCCACCTGAGCTCTCCAATAGACATCAAACTCCAAGGGAGTCACAGGTGGGCACACCTGTGTAAAAGTAAAGCTGTTTCTTATTCTGGGAGCCCAATCCAAGGCTGGGGGAGGTGGACACGTGGCTATTTAAGCATCAGCAGACTGTGGGCTAAGTCATTGTGTGATTGGTCTTCTGTCTCGCGTTTCTCTTGCTGCCCTAGCCCTGCCTTGGCTATGAGGGAGATTGCGCTCACCCAAACCGGACAGTGCGGGAACCAGATCGGTGCAAAGGTTGGCAGCTGGGGCTCTGAGGTCCCAGCTCATGCCTGCAGGGTGACCGGTGAAGATGTTGGCAGTGGTGCCTCTGTATTGCAGTCCCTGGGCTCCCTGCCTCGGACGCAGTAGAGCTGGGTGGCTGGCGAGGCTGCCAGAGTGAACACCAAGGGACCCAGCGGCCTGAGGGTGGGGGTGGAAGTGGGAGAAGGACTGGGGCAACTCCAGCTCCCTGAGCTCCATGACTCAGCCCTGGCCTGTCTGGCCTCTTGCATCTCTCGCAATTCTGGGAGGTGATCTCTGATGAACATGGCATTGACTCTGCTGGCACCTACCACAGGGACAGTGACCTGCAGCTGGAATGCATCAATGTGTACTACAACAAGGCCAGCGGTGAGACCCCAGTCTTTCCCCGACCACCCTCCTGGGAATGCTAGCCCTCTCCTCACTGATGCCTTCCCGTTCCCTTCAGGTGGCAGGTACATGGCCCGCGCTGTGCTCGTGGATCTGGAGTCGGGCACCATGGACTCTGCGCTCAGGGCCCTTCGGGCAGGTCTTCAGGCCAGACAACTTCATCTTTGGTGAGCTGTGGATGAGGACTGGGGTGCACATCCTTAGCCAGGGCAGCTCAAAGTCGGGGAGTGCCCCAAGGTCATCTCTGTGGGAACTGTGGAACCGGGGCCCCTGAACACCCTCCCATCCTCTGAATTACTCAATCTCTCTCTCCTAAATGGGCTTTGGGGGAGGAAGGCCCAGCTGTCTCCTCAAGGTGAGGAGCTGCTGATGTGATCTCCCTGCAGGGAGCTGAGCTGGGGTGGTGACTAGGACCTTCGCTGGGAACGGGCAGGAGCCACCTGCAGCAAGTCTGTTAGGCTGTCTCAGGTTTGGCTCCTGATCTAGGTTCTAACAGGTAAGGCTGCTGTCCTGCAACTTTAGGGGAGAGGGTTTCATTTGCTCCACTTGCAGGGTGAATGGTGCTTTTTGCATTGTGGTGGTGACCACTGATGACCATATACCTGGCCATCGAGTGACTGACTATACTACCTTACAGGTCAGTGTGGGGCCGGGAACAACTGGGCCAAGGGGTACTACACAGAAGGCACGGAGCTGATGGAGTCGGTGATGGATGTTGTGAGAGGAGAAACTGAGAGCTGTGATTGCCTGCAGGGTTTCCAGCTGACCCACTCCTTGGGTGGGGAGACTGGGTCTGGGATGGGTACCCTTCTCATGGGCAAAATCCGGGAGGAGTACCCAGACAGGATCATAAACACATTCAGCATCCTGCCCTCGCCCAAGGTGTCAGACACGGTGGTGGAGCCCTACAATGCCACCCTCTGTGTTCACCAGCTCATAGAAAATGCAGATGAGACGTTCTGCATTGATAACGAAGCACTCCATAACATCTGTTCCAGGACCTTAAAACTGACCACACCCACCTAGGGTGACCTAAATCACCTGGTGTCTGCTACCATGAGTGGGGTCACCACGTGCCCCGGGCCAGCTGAATGCCGACCTGCAGAAGCTGGCCATGAACATGGTTCCATTTCCCCGGCTGCACTTCTTCATGCCCGGATTTGCCCTGCTGACCAGCTGGGGCAGCCAGCAGTACCGGGCCCTGACCGTGGCTGAGCTCACTCAGCAACTCTTTGATGCTAAGAATATGATGGCCCCCTGTGACCCCCATCATGGCCGCTACCTAACCGTGGCTGCCATTTTTAGAGGTCACATGAGGGAGGTGGATGAGCAAATGTTCAACATTCAGAATAGGAACAGCAGCTACTTTGCTGTGTGGCTCCCTCACAACATGAAAACAGCCGTCTGTGACATCCCACCCCGGGGGCTAAAAATGTCGGCCACCTTCATTGGTAACAACACAGCGATCCAAGAGCTCTTCAAACGCATCTCCGAACAGTTTACAGCTATGTTCAGGTGCAAGGCCTTTCTGCACTGGTACACGGGCGAGGGCATGGATGAGATGGAGTTCACCAAGGCCGAGAGCAACCTTAATGACCTGGTGTCAGAATACCAGCAATACCAAGACACCACAGCTGAGGAGGGGTTTGAGGAGTGTGCTGAGGAGGAGGGGGTAGCCTAGAAGCTTCCTTTTCTAGGTAAAGGGGGAAGCAGTGTGAATTCTTTAGTGTGTTCTGATGGCCATTGTCACTACACACTTGAGTCTTTACATCTCCTGCTGCATTTTAAAGCATTTTCATAGTAAGTAGTTCGACTTAATAAAACATTTCTACAGCAAAAAAAAAAAAAAAAAAAAAGCCCAAGGGAGCGGGGAGGTTGGCATTCAAAGTTCATGAGTTCAGGTCCATACCTACTCCACACGGCCCCGAGCACAACTACCACCCACAAACAGGCATGTCAAGGTTTGTCATGAAGCGCTGTGACCCCGGGGGCAAGACCAGCATCTTTTTTTTTTTTTTTTTTTTGAAATGTAAGTATAAATTTTACTATTTTTAAGAATAATTTAATCTTTTAAAAACAGCTGGTTGACAGCTCAGGGCCTCAGGACTGGATGTTGGGGCTGGCCTGGGCCTTGGACAGCTACTTTGGTGGGAAACCCATTTCTGAAGGCAAGCCTTGGTTTATCCCATTTACCGAACTTCCTGCGGACCAGCTGGGCCTCTGTTTCTGGAATCTTATAAGTGGTTAGTGACCCTGGTGGATGATGTCCCCAATGCATCATCTCAGGGTAGGAATGTGGCCAGACAGTTGGCCCTGAACCATCAATGAAGGGTGGGCAAGTAGGGTTCCAGCCACCCCCTTGCCATAATGACCTGGGTGTGTGTGTGGCCTCATTCTCTTGAGGTGGGCATGGGGTATCTGGCAGGGGCTAGTGGGCAGGAATCGAGCCCACCATATACTCACATGCAGTGAACCCCATATGGAAGGGGATTAGGTCCTGAAGGCCATAGGTGCAGTTGCTGGCCTGTGTGCTTGGGGTAGTCTCTCCAAAGGCACAGATGGGGTTTCTGAACAGGGCCTGGGAAGATGGGCAGGTGCTTACAAGTGCCGTTTTCCCGACTGGCAACCAGTGAGGAAAAAAAATGCCTGCATGGAGGTCTGACCTGCGCTAGTCTGGAGGGTTGATATTCTCTGGAATGGTGGCAAATGGGCACTCTCCTGTCTGTCCCCCACTCCAAAACTTCAGGGCAAAAATAACCCAAGATTGTCAAGATGAGACTGGTGAGGGTGGCACCTTTGGGGATAGGTTCTTTAGCCCGGCAGAGTCTCTTCCCCAGGCTTCTCAGGAGCCTTGGCTTCAAGACCTGCTTTGAGGAAGCTGTCAAATAAGATATGTGCATAAGCTGGGTGCTGGGCCGCATGCCAGGACAGTGTTCTTCTACCTGGCTCTTGTAGAACTTGTCCATGGCCTGTGTGATGACATCTTGGTAATTCTCCACTCACTCATATCAGACAAGACAAAGCCAGTATAGCCTGGGGGTGGGTAGATGTACAGGTTCCACCCCAGGTCCCCTGGGCATACCCACCTGCCTCAGATGTGTCAGGGAAAACAGGTGAGGTTCCTCTTTTTATTATCAATGTTGGCAATGGGCTATTGGGGGCAAATGAGACCAGGCAAAGAGGATAGTACCTCATCTTGAAAGAAGTAGCTCCTGGAAGTAGCAGGGAGGTGGAAGAGGTCCCCCATACTCACCCAACCTGTTCTTGGAGCAGGAAAAGGGGCCTCTCTGATAGCCTTCCTCAGTGGCTTTCACCCTTTGAGGGGTATCCTTGCCCAGCCCAGCCCAGGCGCACACCCACTTGAGATGACCTTGCATGGATCCAGTTGGGAAGGTTCAGGTGTGGCAACCACCAGAACCTGCTCACACCTAGTGTCTCCACTCGAGCATGGGGTCAGATGCACCTTCCTCCTGTAGCAGTAGTGGTACAGCCGGAGTGGCAGAGGGGCAAGTCACTACTGCAATTCTCACCGGAGTCTAAGTAGCGGTTGGGCTTGGTACCCACGTATTTCCCAATTACCTGGTTCCGTCTGAGGGTTTTATGGATAAGAGTGGTGTTCTTTCAGGCATCGTATCCATATGCTAGCTACAAGCTTGGGTTTCCAAAATTTCTGGAGTCCCCCTTCCAGCCTGGTAAGCATGGGGAATAATAGAGGAAGGACTTTAAGCCTGAAGGCAGCAGTACCTGTCTGGGCATGTTCTCTACCCCTGGTGGCCCCTGACCCCTAGTTGTTGAGAGTCAGCTTAGGATCTCAATATTCTTGTAGGACTTCAGAACGGTACAGACAGGGGCCAAGGAAGGAGCAGCATCTGGAAGTGACAGCTAACCAGTGTAGTGGGGGTCATAGGACTCAGCTTGGTCTCAGCAGGGAATTCAGGGAGGCTTGGATTTGCTGAAGCCCTGGATGAGCTTGGGCTTGGATATGGGGATGACGTGGAGCAGGGGCCCTTCTGTATGCTGGAGTCTTTGAGTAGTTGCAGCTTGGTGCATTCATAGGTGTTCCCCACCTGGAGTGCAGCTGTGGATAGAAGCCGGCATAGTTGTGGAGGGAAGAGGAGGAGGAGGTAGGATGAAACTCCATGGCAGCCCCAGCAGCCAGGAAGGGACTCTGCAAGTGAGATTCAGATCTGGCCTGTGGGTCACTAAGCAGTTGCTTGGCCAGCTGCAGATCACCTGACCTCTGCTTACCAGTAAATGGGGGTTGCAGCAGCACTTACCTTCTGGGACTCCTGCAACTTAAAGGGACAGCATACATTATGTGTTGAGTACGCACCTGACTCAGGCAAGCTTCTCCAACAGCACCATATCAGACTAACATCCAACCTATATAGGACAGCATCAGATCTCCCTATTCCTCATTGCAACTGTAATAAAAGGGAGTCTCTGTCCTAGGGGAGCAATCACAGGCATATTTGTGCAGTGGGCACATGACCCAGGTTGGGGAAAGGTCCTTGGATACATGCTGGTTTCATTAGGAATCTGTGGTGTGGGTTTGGCCTGGACTCATGTACCCGTGGAGGCCAGTAGCCCCCTGCATGGGACCAGGACTGGGAGGTGGGCCGGTGGGCTGAGCTTTGAGGGAAGCCATTGTTTGGCCTCATGGGAAGGTGGTTGTTGATGGTTCAGTTTTGCAGGGCTTGTATGATTACCCAAGCAGTGCAAATTGCCTTTTAAAAAAAAAAGCCAAAATTGACACAAGCTCACCGGTTGAAAAGGTGAGGAATGCTGGTAGTCATCTTCACCTGCCTTTTCCCCAGAAGTAAGTGGTGTTCAGAGGTGGATTTGGTTCCTTCTCAGCCTTTCCCCTTTGCATGTAGCTGTGTGCATGTACTTAGGTGTGTACACACACGTTTCCTGGTGGGGTTACTTTTTTTATTTGGGGGGAATAACTGATGAAGCAGCCTGGCATTTGCTCACCTTGTCTTTTAGTGTGGAATCCTCTATAGAGTGGGCATCAGGTACTTACTAGCTGGCCTTAGCTGTTTGGCTGCCCCGGTTTCTGCTCTTCACAGACATGCTGGCCACCCAGTGTGACATTCAGTGGGCTTGTTCACTGCTAGTATGATGAGGCTAGTAAATAAGCTTGCAATTCCTTGGCAAGGAAATGGGTGGTAGGTGAAAAAGAACTTCAAATCAAAATTAATGGCAGAATAGCAAGTTAAGAAGTTGGATATATTCTTCAAAGAAGTTCCTTTGTTATGACTGCATAGTATTCCATGGTGTATATGTGCCACATTTTCTTTAGCCAGTTTCTTTTACAGACTTTGCATGAGAGCATAGAGATCAATACTCCCAGAGGCAAGACCAGGTTAGCAGTGGAAGGGTGGGAGAGTTACAGTGTTTAAAAAGTCCTTCTCTTACATCAATAACACTTCAGTCCATTCTTAGCTCTACTTTTGCTTTGTCAATGAGGCCTTGGTTCCATGATCATAGGTAAATGTCGCCTCCAGCCATTTTTTTGTTTGTCCTCCAGCTGTTAGTGACAGACCTTGCTTTAATAAGAAGCAAGGGGTAGGGCAAGAATTTCTCATCACACGGTGGGTGCATATCTTGTATGCATGTGTGCAGAAGTATGTGCTTGGTTTGCTCCTGAAATTTTCGAGGTGAGCCTATGATCAAAAGCCAGACATAACAGTGTTAAGTGAGTGGCCTGTGATTCTGAGTTATCTTTATGTCAGCATTCCTCTCTCAAGGTACTGAAAGAAGACATGTTTCCCTGCTTTCTAAAAAACCTCTGGTTAGGCATGAAGGGGAGAACAAACTGATTAGAGAACTGTTAGTTTTCAAATGCGTCATTGCCAGTGGAAAAGGGAGAAAGAGAAAAAATGACCCTGCAGAAAGCAAATGCTCTGATGATTCATGCATTACTTGCAATATTTTTGGCATAAGAACTAAAAACTAAACACTGCTTGAGGCTCAGAATTTCTCAGGGGGAAAGGATAAGAGGTGATTTTTCTCTAAGGACAACAGCTAATATTTGCACCACAGGGTAAAGTAATTTTCACAAGTATTATTTTGTTGGCCCATTTTCACCCTCAGGCTGAATTAGACTTTACTTTTCATTTTTGATTGAATCTGTCTTTGCTTGAGCAGTGGCTGGTAGAGGTCCTTTATATCTCTTGTTAGTTGTATTTCTAGGTATTTTATTCACTGTGTAGCAATTGTGAATGGGAGTTCACATGATTTAGCTCTCTGATGGCTACTATGGGTGTATAGGAATGCTTGTGATTTTTACACATTGATTTTGTATCCTGAGACTTTGCTGAAGTTGCTTATCAGCTTAAGGAGATTTGGGGCTGAGATGATGGGGTCTTCTAAATGTACAATTATGTCATCTGCAAGTAGAGAAAATTTGACTTCCTCTTTTCCTAATTGAATGACTTTTATTTCTTTTTCTTGCCTGATTGCCCTGGCCAGAACTTCAATACTATGTTGAATAGGAGTGGTGAGAGAGGGCTGACAGAACTTTTCTGAATGACCCAGAAAGTCCTCAGTATGAGATAATGTGATGGGGGATAGAGCGAATCCATTACATCTCTGCTGGAATTGCTTTCTGGAGATTTTGAGATGTCAGGGTTGAAATGTCACACTGGAAGTCACTGAGCTGGTAGATTACTAGAAGAGGGGGAGAGTTAGTCCTGATTTTGTACCTTGGTTCTGCCACTTACCAGTTGTGCTGCTCTTGCTAGGGAGATTATGTTAACATACTAGCACCAATAATAATCAGTGAAGGTTATGAGTTCTATATAGTAAGTAGCATTTGCTTCATTTTACAGAAGAGGATACAGCATCAGACAAGTTAGTTGCTTTCCCTAAGTTCCCTGGACACATTTATTACCTGGATGCAAACACAGGCTTTGTGATGCCATGCCCTGTGAGAATTCCATCACATCATCACTGTCTTCCCCAAATGGATTTGGCCATAATTGGACACAGGAGAGACCCGTTGTTAAGGAACCATAGACACATCAAGGAGTGATTTGGACTCTCAGCATGCTGCCCACTAGTAAAGCTCACATGTGTTCTGTTGAGTGGTTTGTGTAAGTTAAAAAGACCCAGTGGTAGTGCTTTGATGTTAACCAATAACAACAAGACTCTTCTGTTCTCTTTTGTCTTGTATTCTCTCTCAAATTCTGTGCTCTGATTAGTAGCTAAATCTCTCATTCCTACCAAATGATTCAATTCTTATAAACAAGTATATTTGTTTGTAGCATTGCCATCACTCTAATTCTTGGTAAAAAAGAGAGAACTGAGTCATCTTCCATAAGATTATTGGAAAGATTACTGTGACAATGCATTTATAGTGCTTAACACAGTGCCTGGGACAGAATAGCACCTTTTATCAGTCATAACTATTATTAGTGCCATTTTAAACTAGCTGTGCTTGCAAGTATGTCACTTGGCCTCAAACCTTCACAACTAGCTGCCGATGTATCTGTAGCAACACCCAGCTCCAATGCACACAATTTCTAAAGTCTCTGATGTCAGGGTTTTAAATGTAAAGATTGCTCACTTTTTTCTCTTTCTCAGAATTGGTCTCTGCTTTCTTTTCCCATGACTACTTGCATTTTTAAGATAAATTAATTTAAAAATGCAAAGTGGTCTTGCCTCAAAGTATCATAAGTATAAAATAATAATGCCAGACTCATCTTGGAAACCTTATCACACCCTCTCTAAAGGCAAATATCTGTTTATTCAGGTCCAACCCTTCACTGAGAGGCAATGAGATTTAAGCCCCATGCTCATGTCTCAGGGCCTGTTCAATCTTAGAAGAGAAGCTCCTCCCTGTGACTCTCAAGGCAGACAGCGGTGAATTAATTCTAATGAACATGGAACAGTCAGCCCATTTGTGTCCTGGGATGTGACCCAGGGGGTTAATCTCCCATCTCCTGGATAATTGCTTTTATGCTCAGGCTGAATTAAGCCTCAGTTTTAACTTTTAATTGAATCTGTCTTTGCTGACAGAAGTTTTCTTGGCAACTCAAAGTCCTCGGTATAAGAGTACATGATGGAGGATGCAGTGAATCCATAACATCTCTGCTGTACTTTCTGGAGACTTTGAGATGTCAGGGTTGAAATGTCACATGAAGTCACTGGACAGGTAGATAACTGAAGAAATGGCCCATGAAGGCATTGTTTATCCCTGTTCCAAACATATCTGTCTCCTTTTTAGAGGCAAACAAGGAAGGAGGAAGAGAGTTATTCCTGAATTTGTACCTGGTTCTGCCACTTACCAGCTCTGCTTCTCTTGCTAGGGAGATCATGTTAAAATATTAACACCAATAATATCACTGAGTGTTATGAGTCATTTGTATCCTCACTACCCAAAATGTGGTCCTTGGGCCAGCAGCATCATTGTTTCCTGGATTCTTGCAAGAAATGTAGACTCTCAGGCCACACCCCAAATTACTTAGAAATTCTGATTAAGTGAAGAATATGCATCTAATCAAATCATCAGAGTAATTTGTATGCTCTGGACAGTTTGAGAAGCACTTGCAATTATCTCATTTCTTCCTCATAATGATAGTAGATACTCATTTTGTAAGCTCTATCTCCTGGTAATGACCGCTACCCTGCTTTACATGGAAGGAAACTGAGGCTCAGAGAGGTCAAATGGCTTGCTCAATATCATACAACCACAAAGCAGGTTTGAAGCTAGATTCTCACCAAAGCAGACACTCTTAACAACTATGCAGTTGGGAGACTTAAATAAGATGCTAAGTATCCATCACTCAGAGTAACTGGCCCACCATAGATGGATGATACATGCTGGTAACCTTCTCTGTTACTTCTCTTTCTCTGTTCTGGTTATTTTCAGACTTCCAGATGCTCCCTTGCCATGGCATTGATGTTGGTCCACGCTAGATAAGAGAGGCTAACTAAGTTCCTGGCTCCCCCTTGACTAGGGCAGTGGTTGTCAACTGTGCCTTGGAGGGATTGATATCTGTTTTCCCTCTGGACCCTAGAGGGTATCCTAAAGGGTGTTGCCAGCCCCTCTCCTTCCCTTCATCCCCACCAAAAAGAGCTTGATGATGTTTGCTCCTGACCATGAAGCTGGCAATGAAAGCAATGCCCTGATAGGCTGGCTGGCATCTTGTTCCCTTCCTCTTGAGAGGTATCATGGATTTTCCTAGAGCAGACATGGGATGAGTTCAGGATTTTTATCCTTTATTTATTTTGGTCCTAGGAGTTGCATAAATGGACTGGTCTTTGTCGAGGGGACTTGTGGTTTCACAATTTATTTTTATTTGGAAAAATAAAGGGTTCTGATTTATAGAGAGATTATTTCTAAAGAGGATGAGCACATTCATAGTTAACTAGTTGCTATGGTTTTGGTTTCTCAGTAATAAGTATGTTAAATCATACAGGACAGGAGAATGGTAGAAGGATTGAAAAAGAAACATGAAATCTTTTGATAGGTAAATAAGGATGGAGGTAGGGGAGGGGAGTTAGTTTTGTTAAATAAGCAGGAGTATAATTGAGTTCCACAATCCTATTGTTTCTAGACCCAATTTTTCAACCAGGTGTAGCTCAGATCTTATTAGGTGTTCCTTAGAAGACAGAGCAGATCTAGAGCCTGTGATATTCACACCACCTAGTCAACCTTATCTTAGGCTTTAGACATGAGTATATGGTGAGGAAATGCTTTGGGACAAGATGGAAAACTCCTCGGGCAGCTGGGTGAAGATTTGAGTGAATCAGATTATTGAAGTAACGTCTCTCATTTGATTAATATCCTTGACAAGGAGTTTAGGGAACTGATGATAAGCGTATTTGTGACTACATTTTAGGGAAAGAAGTCTGAAATCAGGAGAAGAAAGGAGAATGTGCATACATTCTCTTTGGAGAGCCTATTGACCGTAACAGAAAATATGTCAGTTATTTATTGTTTCATAATTAATCTCCTCAAAAACTAAGTGACTTAAACAGTAACAAATGCTTATTATAACACAGTTTGTGTGTCAGAAATTCAGGAGTGATTTAGCTGCATAGTTGTGGCTTATGGTCTGTCATGGAGTTATAGTCAAGATGTTGGCAAGGACTGCAATCTCTGAAAATTTAAATGAAATTTCTAACGGGACCAGAAGAACCATTGCTAACTCACATAACTGGAAAGAGTACTGTCTCTTAGCAAGATGCCTCTGTTCCTTGGACATTCAAGAACCCTCTGGAGTGTCTTGAGTGTCCTCACAACCTTGTGTCTGCCTTCCCTCAGAGCACACGTTTCAAAAGAACAAGAAAACGGCTGCAATCTCTTTTCTGACTTAGCCTCAGAAGTCACACGTTGCCATTGCCACAATATCCTATTGGTTATACAAGTCAGCCCTCTTTCGTGTGAGACAAAATTATACAAGAATGTGAATACTGGTAGGTGGGAATCACTGGCGGCCATCTTTGAGGCTGGATATCACAAAAGATAATATATAATTATTTAGGGACTGGGGCAAGTGGGGCATTCTGGGTTCCTAATACTCTCCTTAATTGTGTGATCTTAGATTATTTGGAATCTCTTGGTCTCTGCTTCTTAATCTCTAAAGACATTAGAATGATCTCAAATACTCTAATGCTATGGGATTTTGATCTGATGGAAAGGTAGAAAACTTGCCACCTGAGGACCTCAGTTTGAAGTCCAACTCTCTCTCACTTGCTGGAAGGTCTAATGCAAGTCACTCCCAGTTCTGAAGAATGGATTTTTGATCTGCCAAGTGGGGATGGTCCTGAGGATTAAAAGAGATAATGGATGTAGAAGTGTTTTAAAAATTTAAGTTCCATGCACTTGTAAGATGTTTTATTTCCTCATAAAAAAGCTGAAGTAGAGGAACCAGAAGGAGGTATCATTTTATTTTCATTACATTAAATGAAAATAAAATTACCTTCTACTCTTCAATGCATTATGAGCCCTGGAAACAGGCTCTTCTATCTGCAGGCTAGACTGTAATCTTTTGAGTTATGCCAGGTGGTTATGAGGGAATGTGTTCTCTTTCTGGGTCCATGAGGGGGCGTAGCTTTAAGGGCAAGAATTTTCCAGTGCCATGCCCCCTCCCATCTCTCTCCATCCAGGAGATTCAACTGTTTATGTTTGAATTTCACGGGAAGGGGAAGAAACTAAAAGTTAGTCACTCCAGCAGAAGTTCTAAGGGACTCCTTTCATTGGCTTAGCATCTTGGAGAAGGTGGGGGTTTCTCCCAGGATAAAAGTCCATGCTCCCTCACCCACACCAGATTTCCAACTCTCTGGAATATCCTCCCACACGGTGGGAGGTCCCTCTGAGATTTCCCCTCTGGAATTCCCTTCTACACTCTTCGTGGAAGACTTTCTCGTCTTCTCCTTTCCTTCTCTTTTCTCTACCTAAATAAAATCACCTTTCTGCAACACTGTTTTTGGTCCAGAATTTAACTCTGCAAGCATACAGTGCAGCTGAAGCAGTCCCTCTGCTTATTCTTTAAGACGTTGGAGGTCAAGAACCCCCAACATCCAAGAAGAAACCTGGTTATAGTTATTATAATAGAAACTAAAAGCCATATTATTTCACATGTATGCTTTACAACTTAAAAAGAGCCTTACTGACATGTTATTTAGGCCTCATTTTTTTTTGCCAGTATAAAATACATTGTTTATGAATGTACTTTTAAAATGAGTAGTTTTTAGAAATGTGAATTATGATTTTGGAAACTTCATGCTGATTGTTATTTTTAGGATTGCTTATCACCCTCACCCATGAAGTGGGTAAAGTTGGTCAAGTAGATCTCCTCCTTATCTTTTCACACATGAGTAATTTGGATCTCAGAAAAGCTAAGTGGCTTATCAAAGACTCAGAGCCACTGAGGATGAATCTGTAAAGGCACATCTTATGTCTATGGCTACTTTGTTTTATTTTAAAAACTGCTTTAAACCACTGAGATGAAAATGACAAACTAATCAAAATTATTATTAAATTCTATAAACCCATCTTATGTTCTTTCCTGATGCCAAGTACTAGAGACATAAAGATGAATAAAATGTGGTTTCTCACCTTGTGTAGCTCACTCACTGGTGGAGATGGTGGATCAGGCTAGACATGCAGGTAAATAATTTCAAGATAGTATGATACATCTCACTGTAGAAGTTTATTAAAAAGTAAGTGTCCTGGGGGAAAAACCAATTACCAAAATATGATCTTCTGATTGAGGTTGTAAGAAAGGGGGGGCCCTTAAGCTGTATGGTAGTGGCAGAAAGGGAGTTGTTGAGTAGATTATGATGGGCATCACACAGCGTGCAGAACTGTGTTAGGGTTAGGGTTAAGGTTTAGGGTTAGGGTTAGATAGATTTTATTCAAAAAACTACAGGGAAAGAGAGACTCCACTGTAGAGCTAGGCTCAATTCCAAATACAACCAGAACAAGTGGAGATTTTTAGCCAAAAAACAAAACAGAGGCTTGGGGAACATGGATGGATGGAAAATTGACAAGAGGCGACATCAAATCTGGGAGTATTCTGGCTGCACTGACTTGATGGTATCCTTAGCAGATGCAGGCAGGTAGGCAGTCAGGCATCACCTGGGGGATGGTGGAGGTGAGGAGTTTGATCAGATGTCAGGTATTAGGGGTAAGGAATTCTCTTCTAAACCTTCTTAACAGTACTCCTATTAAAACCCCATTATGCAGGGAAGTACGTGACAGGCCTTGTTCGGTAGAAGGCCCAAGGGAGCATGGTTAAAGTTTGGTCAAGCAAAGAATCTTGATTGGTGTCTTGGCTTGGCTTCTTGGAGTTTTCTGGATCTCTGTTTCAATGTCTTTTGTAATTTTTAGAAAACTTTGAGCCATCATATCTTCAAGTATTCATTCTGACCTATTTCTTTCCTACTTCTGGGCCTCAATCACATGTGTGCTAGTGTGCTTGATAGCACTGAGGCTCTTGGATACTGTTTTTTGTTTGTTTGTTTACATGCTTGTGTTCCATTGTGGGTCATTTTGCTGGCCTATCAAATTTCATGGTTTCCTTCCTCAGCCATAGAGTTGACTAATAATCCCACTGAAGAAAATCTTCACATGTTTTGCCATCTTTTCTCATATCCATGATTTCCTTTTTATCTTTTTCACACAACTCCTTTCTCTCTGCTGAAATTCCCCCTGTATTCAGGCATGTTGCCACCTTTTCCACTAGAGCGTATGTTAATGATACATCCATTTATTTGTTTATGTACTTATTTTTTTAAACTATTTACTTGTAAATTTTAATTTATCTGTATCTTTGTCATAAAGAATCTCTCCATTTTTTGGTGTTTGTTGAAAGCTTCTGTAGCCCTCCCTCTTTCCCTCTGCCTAGCATTTGGGCCTGCTGATAAGAAAGCCCAGGTTTTCCCTCCTCTGGTGCTTGCAGGAGATTCAAGCCATGTAAGCCCTTCCTGTGCACAGAAATCTTCACCCGGGGCCATTCCCTACCACCATGAATCCTCAGGACTGTTCCAGCTTTCTCAAGCCAATTTTGGGCCTGCATGGGAGATCTGTCCTGATCTCTCCAGAATGTCTCACTATGTGGGTAAAATAACCCTTTTAACACTCTCCTGTAGTATGTGTTGGCCTCATTAGTTTCAACATGTGAACCAAACTTGGGGTGAGAATCCATCCTCCATAGAGAGTAGCCACGACAAACTGACAGCAAGTTTCAATATTTAAGACATCTCTGAGTGTGGTCCTGTTGATTATTGTGTCTGTTGACAGTGGTGGGGTGTGTGTGTGTGTCTCATCATCTCTGAATGCCAGACATCCTGCCCAGAGCAGCAGGGGCTGAGGCACATGTGATGATGCGTGGCCTTCAGCTACCCTCCTCTCAGACCTCAGTGTGGTGCTGAGTCGGTCTGGTCAGAGGTGAGCTGGGCTTGAGCTGTGTCGTCCATGGCGCCCTTCCTGGCAGCACTGGCTTCAGGCGCCTCCAGCGTGACCTTACGTGACCTTGCGTGGCGCCATCTTCAGCCTTCCCGGGGCATCTGCACCCACCGGCGGCCCTGGGGCTTTTTCTCCTCAGCCGACTGTGTCTGGTGGTCTCCTGAGGCTGCGAGTTGAGGGTGGGCAGACTTGGTTCTCCACGCAGCCCGTCTGAGAAGCCCGCATCGCTGGGACGCACAGTCCAGGTTTTCTCAGCGACCTGCCCCTCCTCCCCCCACAGCTCCCCGCTGCCCTTGTGGGTGGTGGGTCCTGCGGGGGACGGAGGGGACCCTGAGGGGTGTGGGTGCAGCCTTTCCTGCGTCTCCTCCGGGAGTGGACGCTTCCCCTTCACCTCTCCCGCCACAGCCCATCTGCCTGCGCCCTGCTGACAGCAGGTCTGCTGCCCCCACTGGGTGGCATGGGCTCCGCAAGCGGGAAAGGCCTGGGTGGGCTCCGCGCCTTTCCTCCAGCCGGGGGCGCCGCGCCTGCACCCGGGAGCGTCCTGGGAGCCGCCCGCCAGTCCGCAGGGCCAGTGGAGCTCCCGCGGCTCCTGCAGGGGACGCGCTTCCGGCGCACAGGGCTGGCCCGCCTCTGCAGCCTCAGGGCGGCCCCGCGCGGGGTCCCCCCCTTTATCTAACGCTGGACGTGAGTCCTCCTGGGCTTGCGGCGCCCCATCCATCTGTGCTAAACGCCGGAACTGAGCTCTCCCGGGCATGCGGCGCCCCGTCCGTCCGTGTGTGATAAACGCCGGAACTGAGGTCTCCCGGGCCTGCGGCGCCCCGTCCCTGTGTGATAAACGCCGGAACTGAGCTCTCCCGGGCATGCGGCGCCCCTTCCCTGTGTGATAAACGCTGGATCTGAGCTCTCCCGGGCGTGCGCGCCTCCTCCTCCACACCTGCTCCACCCGAGCCCGGGCTTCCGCCTGTGCCCTGGTCCTTCTGCGCCTTCCAGGCTGCTCGGCTGCCCCAGACTCGGCTCCTCAGCGGCTTCGGAAGAACTACGGTCTGATGGCTTCACAGGCCTTTTTGCTGCTGGGTTGGAGGGAGACCTCCCGGATTCTCCATCCTTGACGGCCTCTGATTTCCACTCCTGCCCCCGTGGAGGCCGTTTCCGGGACAGAGAGGCTGACCAACGCAGTCCTGAGTGCGGAGGCTCCGCAGACCACGCGGGCAACTCAGCCTTGTCCCTGGGCCTTCTCACCCTGAGCTGTCCGGTCTGCGACGGAGAAGCATCATCTTTCCCCTTTTCATAACTTGGAAGCTTTGGAGGATCAAGTGATGCGTAAGTTATGAAAAAGTTCCCTGTTAAACTCTTAAGTTTAGCTGTAAGTAAATCATTCTACACATGTTAGTAGTTCCTGTGATTTTCTTCCACATGGAAAGTAAAAGTCTGGAGAGAATGACTTTTACCAGGAATCCAGATCTTATCCGTCCCTTCAGAAGATGGTTCAGTATTTTAAGCATCTTCCTTTACATTAGTTTATGCATTCATTCCACATACACACTAAAACGTTTCTTGATAAAACACCAATTTGAGGAATTCATGGATCCCTGACTGAAGCTACGAGCCCCTTCTATGAGACCTAAGTGCTTTTTTGAGGAAGGACATCATCAAATAATTAAATCAGTAACAGGCTGGTGTGCTGTGGCTGCTCAGAGGTGAGGCAATGTCTGGGGGTCTCCTGCTGAAGGTAGAGGTATGGTGGAGGTTGCTCTCCAGAAGGAGAAGGAAGGGATGCAGGATGGGACCCTTGGAGATCCAGGGAGGTCTCTGAGATCCTGGGGAGGAGTGGGAGTATACACAGGCAGGCTGTCTGCTGTCTTCAATGGGGATCAGCTTCCTCAGGACTGGATGAGGCCCTGGTGGACTGAGCTATCTGGTGGGCATAGGGAACCAGTCATTCAGAGTAGGAAATTATCCCACTGCTCTAATCTGAGGCTATTACGGAAAATAGAGAGTGAACCATTATAGTTTTGGCAAATATGTGGATTAGCATACAAGAGAGATTCAGCTGCAAAGGTGAGAGTTACCACTGGATCCATGTCCACGTGATCAGGGCTAAGAGCCCTGACTGCCACATGTCCCAGCCCATACTGGCAAGCCTGTGTCCAGGGTGACATGTATTCACCAGCCAGTGTGGTACAGGCAGCCACTGTATGACATCCCTCCACTGGCCAGGATGTCCTGGCACCCCCACATGCCTGTCTGTCTCATTCTTTTGCACCCCAAAGAACAGAGAGGACCAAAGGTTCCTGACTTAATTACACCATGTCAGAGCTTTCTGGAGGCAGGAGCATCTTCACTGGAGATACATCTTCTAGTGACAAAAACACTGAAATGCCTTCCTGAAAATTCTCATTAAAAAGTAAGGATTTGGGCCACTATTTGACAGCAAAAGAGTCAGGTTCTGGGACAGCTGGAGGCAGTGGTGGTAACCGGAATAGCTTTCCAAAGGGAAGCTGTTTTGCGAACCGTCCTTTCCAGTAGAGATGGCCAGTGTGCTTTGGAACAGTGCCAGACTGGCTTCCTATTGCCCAGGATTTTACTCTTTAGTTAAAAGGGTTGTCGATCGCAAAGACTTTTCAACTACAGGATTATCGAGTTCTGAAGAGCCTCATGTGGCCTCTGCACCTCCAGAAACATGCTTTCAAACAGTGTGGCCTGATGAAACTATGGGGCCATTTGCACCTCAACATAGTGGTTCCAGCTTCCTGGGAACATAGGTTTTGATTGTCACCTCAATGGGACTGGTTCACCAAAGAAAGCCTGGTTCATAAAACTGTGTCTGATATTCTAGCAGAAACTTTATCAGGTGAAAGACAAGTTTGTGGTGGCACAATGCGTTAATGAATTTTAGGGTAATGAGGCACCTGTTGAACACAAAATTAACAGCACAGAAACTTACTTTGAAAGTGCCAGAGTAGAGTGTGCAATACAGATATGCCCAGAATTGCTGCAAGAGATTTTGAATCACTGTTTCCAGAAGTTGCTAATAGCAAACTAATGATTCTGACTGTAACACAAAAAACTAAGAATGATATGATTGGTTAGAATGAAGAAGTAGAATTTGAAAGAGAAGTCCTCTTAGAAAAATTCATCAGTGGTGCCAAGGAAATTTGCTATGCTCTTCAAGCTGAGGGATATCGGGCTGACTTTATTGATCCATCATCTGGTTTGGCATTTTTGGGCCATATACAAACAACACACTTTTTGAGACAGATGAAGGCTACTGACATTTAGGATTCTCTGTCGATGACCTTGGATGCTGTAAAGAGATTTGTCATAGTCTCTGGGGTACCCATGTAGTTGTGGGAAGTGTCTTCACTAATGCAACACCAGACAGCAGTATTATGAAGAAATCCAGTGGAAATTAGCAGAAATGTCCATTTATTTGCTGCATTATTTGTATGTAATATTTGGGTTGAACTATAAAGACTGAGACTAAAGTTTTTAAAAGAGACTTATTTCTAAGTATTTATTTCAGCATTTATGAATTCACAACATTGGCCAGTGATTTGTGATTTTAAAACTGCAAATGTTCATTATTCATATTATCATTGAATACATGTTGAGCATATCCACATTGTATAGGATGTGGTAATTAGCCTGTAACCAGGGTATGATTTACTATGGTTATTTCTCCCCTTTATTGGGAAAAAGCCTCAGTTTTAATTATTTTCTTTAAAAAATAAATCACACATTTGGTTATGAAAAAAAGGTAAGGATTCATGAGTCAGAATTCTGAAACCTGCATACTGTGGCTGACGTTGCGCTAGTATCATTCATTCCTCATCTGAAAGTATGTATGATGCATGTGAAAATCTCATCTTCCCAAGACAGGTGTGCTAAGATTGTTCTGTCTCATTGTGGAAAAGTTTCAGGTACAAAGTATATGACAAAATCCTGGTTCCATTTCAGCACAGAGCAGGTTGAACATGTGGCCATGGGAAGATTTAGAAGGGAAGAAACGTTCAGGAATTTCTAAGACAAAAGTGCGAAAATGAGGAGACCCGTCGACATGCATATCTATTTCTGTGTGAATATGAAGTCTGTTGAGGGGCATGAGACTATTCAGAGAAGCAGAAATACTTTTTAAGATGGGAGTGTACACTGCTTGCCTTCACTGTGTCCTTGGGCACAGCAATGAATGGGAAAGGGACTCGGATGTCCTGTAATTTCCTTCCTTGCTGGGCTCATGCCACTGCTCCTTAATCTGTCCTCCATAAAATTGTTAAATTATTTCTTTTAAGAGCTCTCAATAAATTGTTTTACCATCTTTAAAACATGCATTTCCTACATCAATTGTAAAAAATAGGAAAGAAATGGGACCGATGACAGGTGATGTAATTCAGTCCTCCAGTTGCTGGGGTTCTCATAAACCTTTTGCACGGCACTGAACTTCAGGTTGAGTTATGGGTGCCGGTTCCTCACTGTGGACCTATTATATCCACTGTCTTATTTCGTTGCCCACACCTATTTTATGAGTGAAAAGCAAGGACAAAATTAGAATGACATTATCTGTATTGCAGCTGGAGGCAGAATGGGATTTATTGTGTGAGATGTCTGTTGGTTGGTACCACTTGGTATATTAGGAAACTTTGCATTGGTTCAACTGGCTCCAAGTTTCTTAGTCCGTGATTCCTCGCTGGGCTCCTGCAAGTTTTTGGCCTCTAATAGAGAAGCACCTGGGTTGCAGTGGATTTGAACATTTTTGTAGGAAGTGGAGTGGAAGTGCAGCCCCTTGTGTTTCTGAATGGCCACATGAAGCCCAAGGTGAAAGGAATTTTACCGCTGGTGGAGAATGATCATCTCAGACCACATCCCTCAAGGGCTGCCCC
>NW_022437000.1:14266824-14273287 GCF_009761245.1 Sapajus apella
GTAGCTGTACACCAAGCAAGCTAAGCCTGGGAGTGTCTCAGGCCTTGATATCAATGCTTTCTCTTTCCTCCTACACAGTTGGGATTTGTTTTCTGTCTCACAAGACAGAAAGACCCTGATCAATACCCTCAGGAATTGAAAAGCTTAAAAAAACTAAATGATGTTGGCAATAATAATAATAGTAGAAATTTAACCAGGATTATCCTGACTGATAGAGACAAAATCACACATACACACAATATATGTCTTTTCAATAGCTAGTGAAAGAAAAATAAATAGAAACATAGGTCCAAGTAAAGCTCTATAAAGTTGTTTCATGGAGAAGGGGTGAAGGACAGAGGTGAATCTGCGAGTTGCTGCTGATGGACACACGGAGACCTTACCATTTTTCCCCACACAGTTTCAGTGTATGATGATCTTCTGTGAGACCTGGCAGCTGAGTTGCTTCACACAGCTGGGGATGCAGTGGGCGTCACAGAAGGACCCCGTCACAGCTGGTCCTGCCTCTCTGCTGTGATGAGTGTGGCTCTGATCTCCAACAACTGACTGTGTTTTGAGGGGAGGCCAGGCCTGTGAGCACAAGGGTATCCATGGTGAGGTTCCGTGGGTGGAACGTCTCAGATATGCTTGAGGTTCCTTCCTGATGCTCTTCTGCCATCTTGCTCTTTAATGCATCTTGTTTATAACTGTCTTCTCAATACTATATAGGAAATAAGCACTTGTATAATATGGGTCAGGTATAAGGAATGTTCACACATTGGACACACAGGACCTCCACCAAGTTTAGGGAATAGAATCTGAAGAAACCAAACTTTGGATGCTCTGGAGGCCCCTCCCGAATCCCAGTCCCTTCCCTTCTCCTTCAGAGGGAGTGGCTTTCTGCTTTAGTCTTTATTATTCCTGTACTTTTCTTCGTGGTGCATTTCTTTCCCTGCATTTGTACGCATCCCTAAACAATACTGCATGTGTTTTTTGAACACTCTTGTCTTTTTGAAACAGTGTCTTGCTCTGTTGCCTTGGCTGCGTTTTGAACTTTGATGTGAAGAAGTCTCCTGTGTGGCTGCTTCTCCACTGCACTGGCTCTGAGCATTTGCTCCATGTCTATTTTCATCCTCTGTTCTCTTCCTGAGACCCATCCACACTGACCTGATTCATTTTCATTGTGGCATGATCTCTTGTGGTGGATGGGACCATGGGAAATGTCTTTGTTTTCCTGCTGATGAGTGTTTGGCCAGATGGACCCCTAAGACTGTGTTACTGTGAAGGTTCTTGGGCATTTCTTTTGTACACAAGTTCAGTTTCTTCTGATCAGTGGCTTTCAATTTTTAAAATTTCATCCCAGTAAGAAATGTAATTTTCCTCATAACCCATGACACACACCCTTTCATAAGCATGCATAGCAAAAATAATTCACAATCATTTTTAGTGGTGGCTGAGCATTCCTGTGGCTCTCCATTCTCCCCAACACTTGCACTGATTGTGGGATTTTTGCCAGTCTGCTGGGTGTCACCTGGTATCTCACCCTGTTAGGCTGAGACCCTCTTCATGTTTTTATCGGCCATTCCTCCACATTTTTTTCTTTCTGTGAAGGGCTGGTTCAACTCTTTTGCCATGTTTCTGTTTACTTGTTTAAATTTTTGCCTTTTTCTTTTATTATTACTATTATCATGTTTTTGAGATGGAGTCTTGCTCTGTCCCCCAAGCTGAAGTGCAGTGGCACAATCTCAGCTCGCTGCAACCTCTGCCTTCTGGGTTTAAGCGATTCTCCTGCTCCAGCCTTCCAAGTACCTGGAATTACAGGCATGTGCCACAATGCCCAGCTAATTTTTGTATTTTTACTAGAAACAGAGTTTCACCATGCTGGCCAGGCTGGTCTCAAACTCCTGACCTCAGGTGATCTGCCTGCCTCAGCCTCCCGAAGGGCTGGGATTACAGGCATGAGCCACTGGGGCAGGCAGGTGGGGCTTGCAGGCTGCTGTGAGGACTTGGCTCCCTCTCTGAGTAGGGTGGGATTAGCAAGGGATTGAACCAGAGGAACCATGGGATCGCCCTTATGTATTTCTGCCATGGTTGGCTCAACTGAATGCACCTCTTGAACAAGACTTGGCCTTAGACACCCAGAGGCCTGTGGTTGAGGGTTCCCTCCTGGCATGGTACTGACATATCCACGTTTGGTGCTTACACAGTGGGGCAGCCCGAGACCTGCTCTTCCTGGGCCTCTCATCCATGGCATTTCTCAAGTTCATCCCCTCCCAAGTCTCTCCCATCTGTAAAACCAAACACCTCTCTCTGCTACATGGAAACCCCCGTCAGTACCTCCCTGAATCACAGGGCATCCTGTCAGCATCACAGTCCTGGCTTTTCCACGTGGGCAAGCCCACGGGACCTCTGATGGACCAGTACAGTACCAGCTCTAAGACGTCCCCTGAAACTCACAGGAAGAGCAGACCAAGAAGACGGGAAGAGCACAGGGTGCAGGCAGCAGAAATGCCCACAATACTGTCAGATATGAAGGAAGATACAGCCATGGCATATAAAATGCTACTCGACGTTTGTCACAGGCCTAAACATAGAACATGACGCTATAAAACCTTTAGATAAAAATGGGAAAATTTGCACAGCCTCGGGTTTGGTGAAAAGTTCTTAGACCTGACACCAAAAGCATGATTCATAAAAGAAAATATTGACCAATTAAATTTAGTTATAAATTTAAAATTGTAACTATAGCAATATAAGAATTTAAAGAGAATGAAAGTATAAACTATGGTCTAGAAAAAAATATTTGTGAATCACACATTCCACAACATACTGGCACGCAGAATATATGCAGAACTGTTAAAACTTAACCATAAGAAAGCGAAAACCCCAGTATAAAAGAGAGGGAGAATATTTGAATGGAGGCCTCATCAGAGAAGTCATCAGGAGGGCAGATTGCCCAGGACAGACACTCAGCATCACAGAGATGTTAGGGAAATGCTGATCAGCAGTCCCTCTGCAAATCCATTAGAATGTCTAAAAACAGAAACCAATGGCCAACGCAGGCTGTAGTGACGCAGAGGAACTGGGACCCTTCTAAGCTGCAGTGGGAATGGTAAGGGTCCTGCCATGCTGGAAAGTGGTCTGGAAGTTTCTTATTAATTTAATCCATCCTTACCATGCCATCCAGCAACCCCACTCCTGGAATTCCCCCCAAGAGAAAATGTAAATGAGTGCACATCAACCTGCACAGGAGTGTTTAGGCCTATTTCTCATTACCAATAACTGGACAAGAACAAAGTGTCCACCGGCAGGAGGTGTGAACCAATGCAACGCTTCCACACAGAGGGCTCCAGCCAGCATGGAAAGATGCACCCTGAATCCAGCAGCTCTCCCAGGACACTCGGCCAGGGAAGGAAGCTGGTTTCAGTGGGCACAGGTGAAGGATCCCGCCATGCGACATATTGGGGGAGGCAGCGCTGCCATGTGGGGAGCCGGGCAGTGGTTTCAAGTGGCTGTGGGTGGAGGGGCGAGGGGAGGAGCTGTCTGGGGCGATGGAGTGAGCTGCTGCACCTGACCACGGGCGCTGAGGCTGAGAGGCTGTGCAGCAGACACTGGCTTCAGTACACACAGATGGAGGAGGCTCCCGCAAGTCAAAGACAGAGGGTGTCCATTCCACGAAACAACAACATATTTCAAAAACCCTCCTAAAATTAAGAAAAAAATATGAAAAGTATTTCATAAGATCATTGGACTTTGAGTTGACACAATCTACCTGGGAGCATAGCACTGAAAGCACCGGCCTGGGAATCCCAGGGAGAGAGGCTATGGGGTTAGACATCAGCTGAAGGGGCTCAGTGCCTTCCTATCTTGTTCCCCAAATGCCTGCATATGATTTTAAACTGAGTGTGGGTCGTGTCTTTTACAGTGATATGAACTCCAGATCTTTAGAATAAAATGCTCCAAGGTTTAACTCAAAATCATGTCTTCTTTACTTTGCATTTTACATGGATGTCTTTGGTAATATCATCATCAGTTGGGCCCAGGAGGGAGCAAAGATCTCATGGTGCTGATTAAAGGGAGAATCTCCAGGGCCTGAGGTCTGAGAAGGAGCCCATTCCTCAGGTAGGAGGAAATAAACACAGATGACGAAGCCACCCCGGTTCATTGCAGAGGAGAAAGCACCCATTACCGAGTGGCCACAGAATCACCGAGAATCACCGAGCTCGTTTAGGAAGGAGGATGAGGCGGCACCTCTGCCGTTTCCCTCTCCCTGCCCTCCCTCTCTCTTTTTCTCTTTCTTCTTTCATCTTGGTCTAACTGGGCTTGTTTGCCTTCAGCATCCCTAGGAAACTTCATGAAACCAATGTTATCAAGCTCAATTTGCAGTTAAAAAATCAAGTGCAGAAAGGTCAAATGATTTGCTCCCATTTGCCCAGTCAGTGTCTGGCAGCGTTGATCGCACTGGAGTTCAGGGGTGGCCACACATTTTGTGGTCTTTCTATTCTTTCTGATGCATAAAGTTTTCATTTAAATGAGACTTATTATAATGCATAACACAATTTTGAAAGGCAAAGACAAAGTGAGGCACACAATCATTATGAGACAGCCTCACCTGCGGGAGGGAGGTGCGGACACTCCCCGGGGACCCACAGCCAGCAGTGGGCTGGGCCTGAGGACAGAGCCTGAAATACCGGTGTTTTCAGCTATGAACATGCGTTGAATGGATAGAGCTGTTTTCAAAAGTAAATGAGCAATACACTCGTTTCAGCATTTCTATCTAATTGCAGTTCCTTTCTCTTTTTTTCACGGATTCAATATTCTCTGCTTTTTATTTTATTTATTTACTTTTAACTTAAGACGGGGTTTCACCATGTTGGCCAGGATGGTCTCGAACTTCTGACCTCATGATATGCCAGCCTTGGACTCCCAAAGTGCTGGGATTGCAGGCAGGAGCCACCACACCTGGCTATTCTCTGCTTTTTAAAAACCTATATTCCTTCTAACGAGCCTTGTGGTTTCACTGAGTGTCAGGTTTGGAATGTTGTAAAATACATGTAATACTCATCACATTCAAAAGGTGTAGAAATGGATTATTAAGAGGTACTTGCAAGATTTTGTGTGAACACTGAGACAAAATGAGAGTTGGTGCAGGTGCAAAATATTTAATGTAATAGACTTTAATGAATAATTCAGTTTTCAGGTTACTTGAAAACGATACCTTCATTTGTATTACACACCTCTGCCCGCAATCATGTCAGTGTGTTTTTCTTGAATGCAGTTTTAGGATAAGGACAATCCTTGGAAATCCACCTTCCAGAAGGTTCCACTATCCAGAAGTTTCTGCTGTTGCAGTTCTGGGATGGGGAGGGGGATTTGCAGGAAGGGACAATTGAGAGGGGCCTCTTCTCCCTGCCATGGAGACATGGAGGCTGCCTGTGTTCCATGGGACCCCGCCCTTCAGATCCAGAAGACACTGAAAAGAAATGCAGGGCTTTGAACCTGAGCTGGGTCTCCTGGGGCCGGGTGGCTGTTACCTCTTGCTGAGAGGATCCACACACTCAAGGCAGCACCTCACACAGTGGGTCACCTTGACTCCCCATGATGTCTGCAAGGCTTGTTCCTGTCTTCTTATGACCAAGAAGACTGTATGTGATTTATAAACTCCATGTAAAGAAAACCTGAAAGCCGTGTTCAAAGAAATGCCCTTGAGTAAGAAGGGCAGCCATGGGCATGGCAGGTGGGGCCTGTGGGGCAGCCATGGGCACAGCAGATTGGGCCTGAGGGGCAGCTGTGGGCATGACAGGTGGGGCCTGTGGGACAGCCGTGGTCATGGCAGGTGGGGCCTATGGTGCCTGAAGTCATGGCAGGCGGGGCCTGAGGGGTAGCCATGGATGTGGCAGGTGTGGCCTGTGGTGCCTGAGGTTGTGGCCGGTAGCCCCCAGGAACGGCTCCATTCCAAGGACATCTTAAGGCCAGTAGAACCATTTACATGTCAGAGGCTGCACCCTGAGAGTGGTAGTTTTTACAGAGCTGGACATGTCCACAGAAACACAGAGGGCAGGGTCAGAGCTGAGCGGTGGGTGAAGGAAAGAGTGGTCAGGGATCATTCTCTGGGAGAGGCCTGGATCTGGGCCTGAGCAGAGCCACTGCGGACCAAACAAAAGCAGCTACCACAGCCAAACCAGATTCCTGGATCCAGCTAATGCCCTTGGAATCCACAGAGCCTTTCTCACACAGTTTTCATTTTGCCCAGCATGGATCAAGATTCTTAGTCTACAAATGTTCAAGGGCTCATTTCAAGGCCACAATCCATCAACACAGCCAGCCAGGCTCCTGCTATCCCGGGTACATTTTCTTACTTTAACCCAGCCTTCAGTCCCTGAGATGGGCAGGTGTGAGCAGAGCGGTCCTGAGATGGGCAGGTGTGACTAGAGCTATCCTGAGATGGGTGGGTGTGAGCAGAGCTGTCCTGAGATGGGTGGGT
>NW_022437000.1:14273297-14292606 GCF_009761245.1 Sapajus apella
TCCTGAGATGGGTGGGTGTGAGCAGAGCCGTCCTGAGATGGGCGGGTGCTAGCAGAGCTGGCAGGAGGGCAGCCTCTACTTGCAAGAAACACCTGTGCCTCACTGGGCAGATGGCAGGTGTGGCCCACATAGCCTGCAGGTGGGAGGTGGGATGGGGCCAGTTCAGAGGTCAGGCATGGGAAGCCACAGCCAAGGCTGGCATCCACTAACTCTCCTCACAGTGGGACAGGGCCAGCTCAGTGGTCGGGCATGGAAAGCCACACAGGGCTGGTATCCCCTCACTCCCCTCACAGTGGGACAGGACCAGCTCAGAGGTCAGGCATGGAAAGCCACGCAGAGTGTGGCATCCACTCACTCCCCTCACAGTCCTCTCAGCTAGACAGAGACACACCCACACTCTCATGCCAATTCACACACAGCCATGCTCACTGCACACACACACATGGGCTCTTGCACTCATCACACCTACTCATTCACACTCACACACACTCACATGATATGCGCAAAATCCTTGTGTTCCAGTGGAGGATGTGAGGATGCAGGGGTGAGTGTGGGCTGCCCGTCCCACCGTGCGTGTTCAGGTGTGTCTGTTTCTCCTCTGCGCCAGGTCCTCACTCTGCTGCCCCCCCCCATTTTGTGGCTGGGAAATTGTGATCGCTGTTATTTTTCTCATCAGTCACAGCAGGAACCCACACGTCTCTGCCACACACCCATTCATGCAGTCATGAGGGCGTCACTTCAGCAGCCTGGAAGAGGACATCACTTCATACAGCCACGAGGAGGATGTCACTTCACACAGCTGTGAGGAGGACATTACTTCGCACAGCCAGGAGGAGGACATCACTTCAGCAGCTGTGAGGAGGACATCGCTTAACACAGCTGTGAGGAGGACATCACTTCAGCATCTGGGAGGAGGACATCACTTCAACAGCTTGGAGGAGGACATCGCTTCAGCAGCCAGGAGGAGGACGTCGCTTCAGCAGCTTGGAGGAGGATGTCACTTCAGCAGCTTGGAGGAGGACATCAACTTGCAGTCTTGACTGCCTGCAGGGCATTCGCCAGCTCCCATGGCTGCTGGGCCATGGTTGGGGCCTCATCACCCCCTGACTGAAGCCCCACCCCCATCACACCCCTCACCGGAGCAGCCCCGACTCACAGGCTGTTAGTCGTCACCATCAAGCACACCAGATATTGTAAAATGATTTTTCTAAGCCAGGCACAGAAAGACAAATGCGGCACTCTCTCACTTACTTATCAGATTTAAACATTGGAACAATTGAATCCATGGCTGTGGGGAGTGGAAGAGCAGCTGCCAGAGGCTGGGCAGGGCAGCGGGGCAGGGGAGGCGGGGTGGTTGCAGGTGAATGATTAAGACCTAGTGTTTGATAGCACAACGGGGGCCATAGTCAAGAATAACTCAACTGCACATTTTAAAACAACACAGGGAGTATAGTTGGGTTGTTTGTGACTCAGTGGGTGAGTGCTTGAGGGGGTACGGACACCCCGTTCTCCATGACATGCTTGTTTCACATGGCACGCCTGTATGCAAACATCACGGGCACCCCACAAATATATGCACTGATGGACCCACAGCGTTTAAAAAAGTCATTTACCAAAGGGTAAAAGTGGAGAACCCTTGGCTTCATGCAGCTTCTCTTCTGTGCCTTTTTTTTTTTTTTGAGATGCACTTTTCTCACTGGCATTGTGGACACCAGATGTCTGCTCAGGACAAGATTCTGCCATTTTTCTCCACTCCTGGCTTCAGGCGAGGCTCTCAAAACACACATGTTTTGTGGTGTTTTGGTGACATGCTGACATTTTTCCAGAGAACTTTGAACTATTGTAAGAAATCAATGCATGACATACAAATTAACACAACTTTGGGGAGGGAGAGACAGCAGATTATGCTTTAAAAAATTTTTATGATTTTATATATTTATTTTCTTTTTAGAAGATATTTTTTACTTGAGATATTTGACTCAAGCACTGTTAAATATGCAACAAAATCATAAGAGTTTGGTAGTGCAAAAATAATGTAGACATAAAATTCTAGTGCCTCTACACTTGGACAGTTTTAATTTTTTTATTTGGTAAATCTGGTTACAGAAGCCAAGTGATTTTTCAGGCACACACAGTTTTCAGCACTTGACAGAAGCTAGAAATGAACATTTCTAGAATTTTACATTGTGCAGACCTTCAGGGCATGTGTGCCTGCATCTATGAATGTATATATACACATATGCACAGACATGTTTGTGTGTGTATGAATATGGATCATGTGTGTGTTATTCATGGATTGCCTTTGCTAAATATCAGATCATGTAGTGATTCCAAAGGAGTTTTGAGCTCGTGTTTATTCTGTCTTATTTTTTTGAGCACAGCAGTAGGACAATGTCCTTTTTAAATTGCTGTGTGAGACAGACGTCAAATGGATGACTGTAGCACGTAGCATGCGTGATGTATGTGATTTATAGAAAGAAAACCAGATGAAAATAAAAGTAGAATAAAACTGGCACAAATGACCCCACATCAAACCTGAAACACACTCTGTGGCCCCACTGAGGGCTTCAGGTGCTTGGCATCTGGGGAGACCTGGAAGGTCCCAGCTGTGAACATCTCTATGGCCCCGTGACTTGGTTCCCCACATTACTCAGACACCCACACCTCCTGTTACTTTACCTGAAGCCTTGACTTATTTTTAAGCTCTTAAACCCATGATCAGTGAGTGCCACTCTGTGGGAGTCATGTGTATGAGGTGGGAATTTCCACAGGCAGCTGAGAGAAGAGGAAGGAGTGAAGGTTCCCTGAATCCTGGTGTCAGATGCCTCCATGCAGGTAAAATGGTTGTTCCCAAGAGGAGAAGAATGAGCTCATTTGCGGAAGAAATGATCATTGCCTGACCATGATACAGGCCTTCTGGAGCAGTGCTGGGTCCAGGGGGTGTTTATTAAATGCCATTTATGTGACAAGCACAAAGCTAAGGGCTATCCAGTCTGTGGAGAATAAATCTTCTTCCTGCTTTGCAGGCTGACAAAGTCAAATCATTAGTGACCATTCATGCAAGGAAGGTGAAGCTGTCTCATCAAATGTACATAAATCCTGTGGCTTTTCCCAGGCAGCCTTGGAGGTGGGTCCTGGTGGGAAACAGTGACAGATGCGGGACGATTCCCAGGGGAACTGCGAGGAAGTGGTGGCTAAGGGCTGGAAGGAGAGGGAGCTGGTTCACTCACAGCTCCAAGGTGGCTGCAGGTGTCCAGGTGGGAGTGTGCCTGGGAACACAGGTGCCACCCACTGGCAGCTGCTGCCCTAGAGATGGCCATGGGTGCCTCTGGGAATGCAGAGTGACCCACAGTTTTTACCACCTGGCTTCACAGATGGGATCTAGGACTTGGGAGTTAAACCACTTGGTGTGGCCCCATGACTGCCAGGTGGGAGAGCTGGATTCAAATCCCAGAGGGAGGTCACCTCTACCTTCCACCACCTTAGCCCTGACTCACTGCCTCTCCACCCTGGAGACGGTGAGAGGGAAGAACTTCAGAGAGGAAGGTGGGTGGGTGTGGCCCTTCAGCCCAGGGTCTGAGGCCTCCTTCCTCCCCTGTGACATGTGACCCCAGGGCCTGCAGGTGCCCAGATGGCCTGAGCTCGTGGTACCCTATGGAAAAGCCTTGCCCAGATGTAGAAATCAGGTAGAGGACACAGGCATTCTAACAGTCGATGTCCTAAATCAACCTTTAACCTCCAGAAGTGCTGTAAGGCCCATGTGAAAAGGGAAGGAAAAGGCAGAAGTTCATGGTGGGGATACGGAGCCCCGCTGGGCACAGCCTGGCCACTGTCACCATCCTCAGATGGCCACTGTGGCACTGGGGCCTGTGCTCCTTGAAGGACAGATGTGTTGGCTGAACCTCTGGAGACCGACAACTGGGACCCCTGCCAGGCATCCTCATCACAGCCTGGAGGCACCTGGGCGATGCACTCCCAGCTCTTCAGCTTTCTCTCTGGAGCTTTGTTCTCCTCAGTTGTTGACTCAGCAAAGATGAATCCAGCCTTTTAGAGAAAAGTCAACAGGGTTCAACCCACCAGCCGACTAAGCAGAGAGGGCGTGAAGGAGGGAGACAGCATGCGGAAAAGTGAGAGGGGCACAGATGCCCAGGGCGCTGAGTCTGCAGAATGTGAATTCAGCCTGCAGGGCTGAGACTGTTCAGATGCAGCAAAACTTGAAATACCACGGTTGAGTTTTCTTCCCGGGCAGGACAGACCCAAGATGCCCTTCCCCAACAATGGCCCTGGCTGAAGGGACGTCTGTGTCCTTGCCTCCCATGTGCAGTTAGACACACACACACACACACACACATGTGACCCTGTGTGAGGAGAAGAGAGGCTCAGAGCCCACAGGAGGGAGAGCTCAGCGGGATTCGATGGAGAGGAGGACTGAGCTCCCCATGGCCCAGACCTGGCTGACCATGCACTGGCAACTTTCTGCCCGTACTGGGGGACACAGGCAGGTAGTGTCTGCCCCACACCTGCCCAGTGGAGTCTTACTACCAAGCGTGCCCCAGGCTTACCTGCCCACTCTCAGGGGCTACAGCAGTGATCTGCCCACCCACTGTGAGCTGCTGGAGCCTGGCCATGGCTCCCTCAGCCTCCAGACTGAAGCTTCCTCGTGTCATGTCAGCAGCAAGCTGGGCGCATAGTCCGTCAGGATGAAGAGCATTGCCCTGGAGGTACCTGGGCAGAGCAGAAGTCACATGGTCCAACAGGATGAAGAGCATTGCCCTGAAGATACCTGGGCAGAGTGGAGGTCACATGCCTGTGGAAGGCCCAGCTGCCCTGCAGACACACATGTGCCTATGTGGAGCTTGTGAGGGTCACTGGGGAGGTGTCTGCTCCTAGACACAGCCACTGAGCCTCCACTGTGCAGTGAGGACAGCTCAGATGAAGGGCTCAAACATGGCCTCAGGGGTGTGGCCTCCCACCAATCCAGGCATGCCAGGAAAGGGAGGGCTTCAGCCTGCTGTCGGGGCCTGGGCTGGTGACACAGGAACCCTGGACATGCCGGTGGACCCAGAGCAGCGATTCTGAAGCACCATGGTCAGAACGTCTCTGTGCTGGCAGCTTGGCTGCTGGCCACTCCCCGGCCAAGGCAGCCTTCCTCCCTCAGGCCTTGCTCACTCCAGACAGATTTCTTCCTGACTCTGGCCTCAACCTCCCCTGTCCAGAGAATTGACTTGGGAAAACATAGAATTGTAAATTCACTCTGCCCCTTTGAGGTATAAATCTTCTTCCAGTGGCTTGCCAGTTCCACAGCCCAGGAAATGTCCTTCTCCAGACCTGGGAGCTGCCTTGGAAAATGAAGCATCAAGAACGAAAGGGCCTGGCCCCCAGGCCATGAGGGAGGGCAGAAGCCTGACTCCACTGAGGAGGGTTAGGGGGCTGGCCCCTTGCTGAGGCCTCCAAGGTTCTCCCCTCTTCTTGGCAGCCCCTGAGGCCCCTCAGCCCTCCTTCCATGTGCTGCAGAGGAGCTGGTACTCTCCCTTAGCACAGTGGTCTTGAATAAAGCCTTTCTTGCTTGTTTAGAACCATCTGATGCAATTTTTGGCACCCCAATTACTTGTTCTCATAAGACACCTTGCATCAGGTGGTCATCCCCAGCCTGTGGATGGAGACAGGGTCCTGAAGCCTACCTGCGTCAGTCACCAGAGTGTGCACAGAGTTTCGGGGTCACCATAGAACAATCTACTAAACAGTCAGGAATAAAGGAAACATGAAAACAGCCACTCCTACAAAATTAAAAAATAATGGTACATGGAACGGCACCTAAAGGAAGAGTGTGATAAATATAAATGAGAATATTGGGTGTACACACATGCACGTGTCCGCCCTGCCAGGTAGAGATGCCATAAATCACATCAGAACTTTCTCTAGGGCTGGAGCAGTGAGAGCAAGGGACACAGAGAATGGGGATGAAGGGGAAGGATGAAAAAACCCACCTGGGGCAGCAGGTCACCTTGGCGGGGGCGGCAGCCTGCTGGGTGGGGCAGCTGGGGTAGTGACCCCTCCAGGTATCTAGGCAGAGAGTTACACAGGGGCTGAGAACCCACAAGATGAGAGGGTGGGTTCTAGGCTGAGCTCTAGGAGTGACTCGGGGATTAACAGAACATCCACAACAGGAGTCCCACCCCTGAGGTCCCCCGTCCCCTACCATGCTGCATTCCAGGATCATTCAAGGCCCCAGCTGCTGTGGCCACCCCTAGTGCTGCAGAAACCTGGGTCCCATTTAAACCCTGATATGGTTTGGCTCTGTCCCCACCCAAATCTCACCTTGAATTGTAGTTCCCACAATTCCCATGTGTTGTGGGAGGGACCTGGTGGGAGGTAATTCAATCATGTGGACAGGTCTTTCCTGTGCTGTTATCATGCTCAAACTCTCTTCTCTCGCCTGCTGCCATGTGAGATGTGCCTTTCACCTTCTGCTATGATTGTGAGCCCCCCCAACCATGTGGATCTGTGGGTCCAGTAAACTTCTTTTTTTTTTAAATTGCCCAGTCTCAGGTGTGTCTTTACCAGCAGCACGAAAATGGAGTAATACAAACTCCCTCTGTTAAGGACCAGGTGTGGCTGCTCAGCCACCGGGGAAACCTGGTTTCACTGCTGCAGAATCACTGGGGTTTCCAATTTCAATTCCTGCCTGGAAGATGATCCGTGGGCTTTTGATCATAGAGTTAGACATACACACATTAATGACTCTAAAAAATAAGCCAAGAAGCTGTCACTCTGCCCCATTAAAAGTAAATGCTAATTTTTTGTAAGAGAACTGAAATCTGGTATTTGGAACACAAAGCCGCTTGAAAGGAAAGCAAGGAAGGCCCCAAAATGCAGCTCCAATGGAAGTTCAAACATCTCAGTAGGCAACAGAGCAACAGAAATAGAAAAGGAGAAAAAGAATAGAAAACCAAATAAGGAGCCATGGAGAAAGAAAACCAGGATGGAGCAGGTGCGGCTGTCACCTAGGGATGGAGCCGATAGTGCTGTTACCTAGGGTTGGAGCAGATGCAGCTGTTACCTAGGGCTGGAGCAGGGGTGGCTGTTACCTAGGGATGGAGCAGGTAGTGACCATTACCTAGAGATGGAGCAGGTGCGGCTGTTACCTAGGGATATAGCAGGTAGGGGCTGTTATGTAGAGATGGAGCAGGTGTGGCTGTTACTTAGGGATAGAGCAGGTAGGAGCTGTTACCTAAGGATGGGGAAGGTACAGCTGTTACCTGGGATGGAGCAGGTAGTGGCTGTTACATAGGGATGGAGCAGGTGTGGCTGTCACCTAGGGATGAAGAAGGGGTGGCTGTCATCTAGGGATGGAGCAGGTAGGGACTGTTACCTAGGGATGGAGCAGGTATGGCTGTTACCTGTGAGCTAAGTGCAGCTTCATGTCAGAGAAGAGAACACAGTGAATAGAGCAGTGCTTGAATGGACATACTTCACATTTAGAAACATACCCTCTGCACTCATAATTTCCTTTGCCAAATTAGACACAATGGAGATTTTATTGCTTTGGGTGAAGGCAATCTATCACAGCATAATTGGTTTTGCTCCTCCCATGGAGCTTCTCGGGAGACTGTGTAATCAGACTTCCTTAAACCTCCCCTAAAAGAGGTCCCCTCCCTCCCCAATACTGACATCTGAGAAACCCAACCTGCTCACTCAAATTCACATTACTGTATTTATCACCTTTCCCAAATTTACTCTGACGTGGGGGATTTTGGTCTGCAATGCCCTCCCAACCTGTGTCTCCTCTGATCAAATTCCACCTGATTCCTTGGCTTTCCTTTCCCATAAATGTCACTGAAACACTCAGCTTGCCTCCTAAAGGAGAGAGTGATTTTATGCAAATTTCCTTACTCATCATTAATTTTGAAGGCCAACATTCATCAAGGAAGGAAAACTGTTTCTAAAAGGCACACACATCCTATATGAATCATTGCTTAATATAAGAATATCTGATTTTGTGGGAAGTGTTTCTTTAAAGTTGTTTCCATATACAGTGATTTAATGCCATTCTACAGGACTTTAAGACAAAGAGCCTCTGTTAGCAGAACTGGGGTGGGCACATAGGTTTGGAGCTGCCCACGTCTTTTCTCAGCCTTCACATCCCAGAAAGCGTTTGCTGATCACACTTTAATAATCATGGGCGTCCTTCACAAGGCAAGGACTGATGAGGGTGCAATTCTGGGGAATCCGAAATGAAGGGCTGGAAAGGAGAAGGCAGCCTGGCTGAATGAATGTGCTCATCAGACACCCTCACCAAGGTCTCCCTCATCTGACAAGCTTGTTCCTCCTAGAAGCTAGGGCCCCTCAGAGCCACCAGGCGTGGGGGAGGGGACATCCATAGTCAACAGGCTGGGGCTTCACCCTGAGCCTCCTCCACCATCATAGCAGGGAAGTGGGGCTTCAGGGACCATGGACCTTCCCTCAGAATGCGGCACGGGGGAGTGGGGGGTCAACTGTGGGCCCCTCAGCACAGCTGTGGAAAGCTGAGCTCATCCCTCACAGGAGCAAGGCTTCCTTCAGGAATCTTTCCTGAAGGAAAATCTTTCCTGACACACACTCCATGTCAAGGGGTGGCTGACCCAGGACTGGTGTCAGCATCAGAAATAGCTGCAGCCTTTTGTATTCATAAATCAGATAACTATATTTATATGGTGTCTCTCTCCTTAAATTAATCTATTCTAAGCAATCCCAATCAAATCTCAGTAGGTTTTCTGTAGTAATTAACATTAATTTTCAGCTGCTTCTAAAATTCATGGAAAATAGCCAACAGGCTGAACAAAATTGGAAAGCTTACTCTGTCTGATGTCAAGACCTCCTCTAAAGGAGGAGTCACATTTGGTACTGTCGTATTGGCCTCAGACAGACACTCGGATCAAAGGGACAGAACAGAGCTCAGAAATAGGCCATAGGTCCCACGGGTATGCACTGACTTTTCAGCTGGGACACCAGTGCCTCATGAGAGCTTGCATGTGTATGCTTTGTTTTTGTTCCTGGGACATTTCCTTTATTTCCTCTAAGCCTGGAAATGAGAAACACAATCATGATCTCATTAATCTATAGCAGGAAGCTTCTTAGAATATCTGGTCTAAAGGTGCAGAAAACTGTGTGGTTACTCATTCCTGAGTGTCTGCAGAGCTCTGGGCATTCAGCCAGGTGCTTTGCATGCATCTTCTGTTGAATCCTCCCAACAATTCTATGAGGACGGTTCAGCAATCAGTCCTTTTACAGGAGTCCACAGACCTGAGCAGCTCCTTCTCTGTCACAACCAAACCTGTGTCAGAGCAGAGAGTTGGTGTCAGGCCTGTGACCTCTCAGTAGCCCTACCTGGACTCATTTCAATGATTGACAAGTTCAAAAAATCCCAGACAGGAGATCAGCTACTAGAATCTGGACAATCAACACCTCACCTGGGTGCTTCATTTAGATGTTAATAGCCTTGCAGCCGGAATGCAGGGCAATATGAAGCCTGCCAAAGGCATAATTTTAAAAAAGACCCAAGGAGATGTGCTTGAGACAGACATATTCTTCTGTGCACCCAGATTGCTGGTGAGCCAAGTCATTTCCCAACCTCTGTGACATGAAGGGAGACCTGTTCTCAGGTCTAGTGTTCAGGTCTGTTCAACAGGGGACTAGTGAAGGAAGATTCGACATGGAAATGGATGCTGCATCCCAGTGTCCACGCACGTTTGAGTTGAAAACTAAACAAAAGGAGCAGACTCCTCTCAGCATCCCCATCTTCCTTTTCTGACCTGGATGAAGGGCATGATGTGTATTAACAAGAAACACAAGCACCCCTCCCCAGAAGCACCAGGGTAGGGGGAGTGCAGGATGAGGGTGGGTGGCTTATTCATTATTACCAATCCATTTGATACATTGTGCCCCATTGCCTCGACCATACCAGAGTTTAGGAGATTCTTTTTTCTTGCTAATGAGCCCTTCCATCTTTCAACAGTCACGATACCTGCATGGAGAGAAAAAATGCAAACAAGCCCTCAGCACAAACACGCCAGCATGGAAAGCAGGTCATGGCAGGACGATGTCTTCCGTGCATGCAGAGCTTTACAGTTTGCTCCATGGGACTCAAAGATATGTTTTCTCCAAAGAAGGTAAGTTTCTTCTAATTTCTGCCAATATCCAAATGTCACTCATTCTGTTTATTTTCTAATGTTTCTCTTACCAGGTGATTAACCATCTTATTTAAAGAATGGTCTGCTCCATTTGAGGATCTATTTTTTATTGCTTAAATTTTGTGTGTGTGTGTGTGTGTGTGTGTGTGTGTGTGTGAGAGAGAGAGAGAGAGAGAGAGAGAGAGATGGAGTCTCACTCTGTCACCCAGGCTGTAGTGCACTGCTGTGGTTCTGCAACCTCTGCCTCCTGGGTGCAAGCTCAATGCAACCTCTGTCTCCTGGGTTCAAGCAATCCTCCTGCGTCAGCCTCCTGAGTAGCCGAGATTACAGATATGCACCACCATACCCAGCTAATTTTTATTTCATAGTTTTAGTAGAGACAGGGTTTCACCATGCTGATCTGAAACTGCTGAGCTCAGATGATCCACCCACCTTGGACTCCCAAAGTGCTGGGATTACACAGGTGTGAGCCACTACTCCTGGACTCATTTCTTAAACTTTTTAATCATGTTTTTTCTAACACATTCAGCCTCGTATGATGTCCTAAGGCAATATGGACAAGGTAATTTATTGATTGGAAAATGTAGTAAAACCTTTTACTATATTTCAGAATAAGTAGATTCACAATGATAAAGTAAAAATATCGGGAATGGTCAATATTTATTTCAGTAAATATCTTCTAGGAAAAAAGTGTCCTGCAATTTGTGAGCCTCAAATATCTGAGACAGGTCTGTCAATTTAGAAAGCTTCTTTGGCCAAGATTGAGGAATGTGCCCGTGACACAGCCTTAGGAGGTCCTGACGACGTGTGCCCAAGGTCAGGGCACAGCTTCGTTCTATACATTTTAGGAAGACATGAGGCATCATTAATATATGTAAGATGTATATTGGTTTCATCCAGAAAGGCAGGACAACTCCAAGCAGGGCTGGAGTCTCACAAGCATCACTCAGAGAGGGAAATGGCTTCTCTCCATGCAGGGGAACACGATTGTTTAAAAGGCTTCTGTGGTGGGGCTTGGGTGGAAGGGAACATGGAGCTGGGAAGGGTTTAGCTTTTGCTTTTAACAGGGTCACCCAGCTGCAGAATGAGGGAACCAGCAGGCTGGAGCCGATTCCCCCAGGGACTGTGGCTGGTGGGGCTGCAGCCAAATGCAGGTGAGGTCTGACCATGCAACAGAGTCATCAAATGACATTCAAGATGGGGAACGACATGTAGTTCAAAGCGAGTTCTTGTGTGTGTTTTCTGGGTTTCCATGGACTAAACGTGTCTGCTCACTCCTGTCAGGCCACTGGGTCTCTGTGCTCCCCTGGAGGTGGGTGTGTGGCCTGAGGGAGGTGCCTGCAGCCTCCTGCCTGTGTGGGGAACACACATGTGAGAGTGACCAGAAGGAGGAGGCACAGGAGGGAACCCTCAGAGTGGCTGGTCTGCTGGGGCTCATGGACATCTGCATTCCGAGTCTCTGGAGGTGCCATTCTGCTCACACATAATTGACAGCCCAATAGAAATGTTTTCATGGCAGGTCCCTAGTCTGCACAAACATACAAAACATTCATCATTCTGGATAAAAATATTCATAAACATTGTTTCAGAAACTGTCTTGGCTTGTCAGAGTGTACAGGTGACTTTCTGTGCTTCTTGGTTGTGTGTCTGCACATATGCCTCTGTTTCTGTATGTTCCTGAGTCCACATGTGCGTGTGTTTGGGGAGGGTGGAAGAGGCCACCTTGCCGAGGACAAGTCTGACCTGCCTCACCATCTCCTCCACGATCCACTGGTTGTTCTTGCACAACACTGGCCTGTTGTTTGAAGCCAACTGGGTGCAGAGAATAACGTTTCATTTGTTTTCATAAAGCCGTGGTTGCAAAGCCAGAGTGAGATGCTAGTGAGGACATCACACATCCTCGTCCTAGTCTGTTTATCTGTCTACATATGCATGTATCTGAGGACTTCTAGCCAATATACACAAAAAAATCTATAAATCCGTGAGACAAGACACGCAGCTCAGTAGCACAATAGTTAAAAACTTGTACAAGTGCTTCACAAAGAAAATATACAAATAGCTGGTAAATGTGTTAAAGGGCTCATATCATTACTCTTCAGGAAACAAGGATTAAAACCCAAATGTGATGCTGCTGTATACTTACTACATGCTGAAATAAAAAAAGGCAGAAACCTGAATCAAGTACTGGGAGTGGCACGAGGCAGCTGGAGCTCGTGTGTGCTGTTGCGGAGTAGAGATAGATGCAGGTCAGGAAAACCACCTGCAGGAACTCACCAGGTCAGACGTGTAGAAAGTGCCTGAGAAGCCAGCCCTGCACTCACTCACCTTCTATTGGCCTCTGAGACATGATAGTAGCTTCTGTGACACAACATGTCTCCTCCTTAGTGTGTGCTGGCTACCTGTGCACCTGGAGACATGGACCGGGATGGACACAGCAGAGTGCATGCAAACCCTAGCCAGGAGCCCAGCACTGTGTCCCTGTGCAGGGGGCAGATGTCTGAAGATGAGAATTATCGGGGATTCACAGAAACTGCTCATCTGGATTTTCTACTCAAGGGAAAAGTGACAAATTCTGCTCGTAAAGAGATAAGCAGGGCTGGGCAGGGTGGCTCATGCCTGTAATCCCAGCACTTTGGGAGGCCAAGGCAGGTGGATTACCTGAGGTCAGGAGTTTAAGACCAGCCTGGCCAACATGGTGAAACCCTGCCTCTACAAAAACACAAAAATCAACTGGACATGGTGGCATGTGCCTGTAAACCCAGCTACTCAGGTGGCTGAGGTAGAAGAATCGCTTTAACCTGGGAGGCGGAGGTTGCAGTGAGCCGAGATTGTGCTGGTGTGAGACGCCATCTAAAAAAAAAAAGATAAGCAGAACTTTCAAAAATGAAATTTTAAAGCAAGTATTTAAACATTTTTTTCCATTGGCAAAATCAAAATGGAGCTAGGAATGTGGCTTAGGGCTGGCTGCTCAGGCATTCTCGGGTTCCTGCTGGAACCTGTGGGCAGAGGCCGGACAACCCCCCCAGCAGTCTCTGCACCCTCCAAGAGGGAGGATATTGCCAAGAATGTTGTTAATCATATTTGTTGATTTGTCAAGATGAGAACTTTGTAGTATGAAACAACTGAGTAGTTGATTACAGTTAAACCATGGCAAATACTTTTGACTTAACATTTTCCCTGTCCAATATGCCCTATGAAGAGTCTGTCTTTTCCCCTTAACTTAAATGTTAATCTCAATGCCCATGTAGCAACTATGATGTTTTGCCTGTAAGACTTCAAAGTCCATTCAAATTTAATCAAGGGCAAAAAAGAAAGTTCATTACAGATTGTGGACATTTTCATGAATTCAGCAGCCAATGCTAGCAAAAAATCATCACTAGGGAGCACCTTCAGATGACTTTAAAGTAAAGCATTTTTATCTTGATGGAATTAAAAATTAATGGAGGGCATTAAATTTAGATTTTTATGGTGAACAGTGATTCAGCACTCAATACACCTTGCTTCAAAAATATTAGAGCCTGGAATTTATGACAAGAATGAATTCTGTTTTATTGAAATAATAGAGAAAAATGGATTGCAAGAAAGAAACATGGCAAACAATAAGTTGGAAAACTGCTGTTATAAAATCATTCACTTTGGGGCAATATACACCGCCTCTGGAATGATGAAACACTTTGGTATTCAGAGACTGAAACCAGAATTGTTATTCAGAACTTGGTACAACAGCAAGGACAGTGACCCCCAAGCTTAAAATGAAGGACAAACGTTGCTGTGTGCAGTGTCATGGTGACAGGAGAAACCCTGTTCTTTTTCGTTTTAATTTTTTAATTTCTTGAGACAAGGTCTTGCTCTGTCACCAAGGCTGGAATGCAGAGGCACAGTTGTTGCAGCTCTCTGCAGCCTTGACCTCCTGGGCTCAAGCGATCCTCTCACCTCAGCCTCCCAAGTAGCTGGGATCACAGGCATGCACCACCAGGCCAGGATAAATTTTAAAATTTTTTTGTAGAGATGAGGTTTCACCATATTGCCCAGGCTGGCCTCAAACTCCTGGGTGCAGGCCATCCTCCCAGCTTGGCCTCCCACAGTGTTGGGATTATAGGCATGAGCCGCCACACCAGCAGAAGCCCCTTTCTTGGAGTTCATGCCTGACTTTGCTCTGCTGAGGGCCACCTGGCTGCAAGGTCCCCTGAGATGCCAAGAGGAAAAAATGTTCTCAGACCTCCCTCCTTCTCCACTCGATGACAGCATCCGATCTGCTCTGCTTTACACCACATACCCCAAAGGAGTCAACAACCTTTGTAAGAGCTGTCCACCTCTCAACCTGATAGGTTTTGAAACAACCAAACAAGCAAATGACCTTCGTCCTGGGACTGAGGAAGCAGGACTGACGACCCCATGTGCCACAGCATTTCAGGTGAGCCATTGGCAAAAAGGAAGACATGGCTGAGTCTTTCATGCCCCGTGGCCTGTGACTCCCTATCTGGGAATTTGCCCTGAAAATAGTCTAGAATGTGGGCTCAGATTGAACCAAATCACTGCACTGTTTTCAGTGTTGGGAATATGTTAAATAATTCACACAATGTTGTAGAATGTTTAACAACATAGAAAGCTATGGAATGAGGCCACGCCATGGTTTTGTCAAAACCCAGCAGCCTCAGAGCAGATTTGGATGGCAGGTGCCCAGCAACAGTCAGACACGTAGCCAGTGCAGAGTCAGACACACAGCCAGTGCAGCAGCGCTGGGGACCCAGGTAGGAAAAATCGACTTTGCAGTGTTCCCTTGGTCCAGCACTCAGCAACATGGACGTTTTGTGGAGGTGGTCACCAGGGACCCCCAGAGAGGGGAAGGAGGATCGCGGGGCCCCTGAGTGGTCACCACTTGGCATGAGGAGGGCCTGAGCCTCCTGTGTAGACGCCTTCCGTGTAAGACAGTGGAGTTGGAGCCATGTGGCTGGGCCTCGAGGGCAGCCTGAGGGACTGGGGCCCCCAACCAATGGCAAAAGGCTGGGGAGGCGCCCAGGGAGAAGGGAATGGGACCGTCCAGACAGCACAGGGACCCGGCATGGTTGGGGGAGCGAGGAGGCAGGAATGTTGAGTTGGGGGGCGAACCGGGGTGGAGCCCCCCACCCTTTTCTGTGACACCTGCCTCCCAGCAGGCCTATAAGCCTCAGGGAGAGGGTGTGTCTGCTGTGGGGGTGGCTGGTTGGAGTAGGGACCACACCATCCTGCTCCGAGTGCCCACTGGGATCCATAGCCCCAGCTCTGGCCACTCTGGAAGAGCAAAGCCTCTGTTTCCCTGGCTTTTTCAAAGCCAGACTTTGCCACCTCACTTGCAGGCTGAGAGGCCACATGTCTCCTTGGTAATCCAGGAGCCCCTGCCACCCATTGTTTTGGGCAGATGGTGTCCCAGTCATGCCTGGCACCCGGGTGTACACAGGCCTCATGACCCTCTGGCCAAAGTGCCTCGGAGCCGTGCTGCATGTTTCTCAGGGGGCTGCAACTTCTTTGGGATGATGATTATTATTAGTATTGAGATAGCATCTTTGTCTGTTGCCAAGCTGGGACTAGAGTGCAGTGCTGTGATCATAGCTCGCTGCAGCCTCAGCCTCCTTCAAGTGATCCTCTACCCTCAGCCTCCACAGTAGCTGGAGCCACTGGTGTCTGCCACTATGTCCAGATAATTTTGTAAAAAATATTTTTTGTAGAGATGGGGTTTTGCTATGCTGCCCGGACTGGTCTCGAACTCCTGGACTCAAGGGATCTGCCTATCTTGGTCTCCCAGAAGGTTGGGATTATAGGCATGAGCCACTGCACCTGGCCAGTATTTTGAACATGATGAAGAATGATCTGAGGCTGGGCAAGTTTTCAGTGAAGAGAGAGAGGAGTGTGTTTGCTGGGGCAGACGGGGAGAACTCAAGTTATTTGGTGACTGAACCCCAGTAAGAATTGATATCTATGGAGTTAAATGGGCAAGTTACAAAGCCACATAGTGTGTACTGGCTTTGATAAAATAGCTGTTGTTTTCTATAGCAACTTCTGCCACTGGAGGTTTGTGGTCTAAAACATGCATGCACACATAGGCAGTAGCACCCATGCACGTGTGTATGCTTGCACGTGCGTGTACACACATGCACACAGGAGTGTATAGCTCCAGGAGGGCAGTGCTTGGCCTTGCTAGTCCCCTCAGTGTCCTCCTGATGTAGACCCAGGCCTTGCCTGTCATGTGTGGGCCTCAGGCCTCGGGAGTGGGGATTGCAGGTGCACCAATGAAGGAGGGGGAGTGATTGTGAGAGGGGTGAGTGCCAGCTAGCAGAAGTGAAGCCCTCATGCCTGGGACACTTGGTCAGGAGGACCTGCCCCACAGCCCAGCTGGGCTTCCAGGCTGCTCCTCTGCCTGGCTCCTAGTGGCTCCTTAAGGAACGCTGCCTACTTTGTACTAACCCAGGAAAAAACAGAAGCACTAAGACAGTAATAACGGTATGTCTAATGCCATGGCATGAAATGTATTCTCATAATAATGCTTGCTTTTAACAGAAAAATGAAATGATGTCTAAAAATAAAGCTTTAGGGAGACACAAAAAGTTAATAGAAAAGATAAAGTTGACAACTGCAGTCACAATGAAATGAGAAAAGTAAATCCCACGAGAAATAGCAATTGTACAGAAGAAAGAATAGGATCAATCACAACCCTTTGCAGCCAAGGAGAGGATGTAAACAATCTATCATGGTTTTTAGCTTAATTTTGTGTGACTACATAGTAAGTTTTACAGATTGTATTCCTTCATCAGATATTTTATAGATCTGAGATTCAAACATCAAATTAAAACAGACTAAATCCCATTATACCTTTCAATTAAAAAATCTAACACTTATAAAAGTTAACTATTTTTTTGCATATGAGAAATCTGCAAGATCAAAATGCTATTAGAGAACAATGGCCTGTCCAGGTGCCTTGTCTCATGCCTGTAATCCCAGCACTTTGGGAGGCCGAGGCCGGAGGATCACTTCAGCCCAGGAGTTCCAGACCAGCCTGGGCAACATGGTGAAACCCAGTCTCTGCAAAATAAAAACAAAAACAAAAACAAAAAATTATCCAGGCATAGTTGCATGCACCGGTATTTCCAGCTACTCAGGAAGCTGAAGTGGGGGGACTGTTTGATCCTGGGAGGTGGAGGCTCCTGTAAGCCATGATTGTGCCACTGCCCTCCAGCCTGGGTGATGGAGTGAGACCCTGTCTCCACAAAATGCAAACAAAAAACAAATCAATGGTTTCTTACTTTTTTTTCCCCATTTATTTTTTTTAATTGCATTTTAGGTTTTGGGGTACATGTGAAGAACGTGCAAGATTGTTGCATAGGTACACACGTGGCAGTGTGATTTGCTGCCTTCCTCCCCATCACCTACATCTGGCATCTCTCTCCTTGCTATCTCTCCCCAACTCCCCACCCCCCATCGTCCCTCCCCTATTTCCCCACAACTCACCCCAGTGTGTAGTGCTCCCCTCCCTGTGTCCTTGTGTTTTCATTGTTCAACACCCGCCTATGAGTGAGAACATGCGGTGTTTGATCTTCTGCTCTTCTGTCAGTTTGCTGAGAATGATGCTTTCCAGGTTCATCCATGTCCCTACAAAGGACACAAACTCATCGTTTTTGATTGCTGCATAATATTCCATGGTGTATATGTGCCACATTTTTCCTGTCCAGTCTATCATCGATGGGCATTTGGGTTGGTTCCAGGTCTTTGCTATTGTAAACAGTGCTGCAGTGAACATTCGTGTGCACGTGTCCTTATAGTAGAACGATTTATAATCCTTTGGATATATACCCGTAATGGGATTTCTGGGTCAAATGGAATTTCTATTTCTAGGTCCTTGAGGAATCACCACACTGTCTTCCACATGGTTGAACTAATTTACACTCCCACCAACAGTGTAAAACTGTTCCTATTTCTCCACATCCTCTCCAGCATCTGTTATCTCCAGATTTTTTAATGATCGCCATTCTAATTGGTGTGAGATGGTGTCTCAATGTTGTTTTGATTTGCATTTCTCTGATGACCAGTGATGATGAGCATTTTTTCATATGTTTGTTGGCCTCATGTATGTCTTCTTTTGTAAAGTGTCTGTTCATATCCTTTGCCCACTTTTGAATGGGCTTATTAGTTAATTTCCTGTAAATCTGTTTTAGTTCTTTGTAAATTCTGGATATCAGCCCTTTGTCAGATGGGTAAACTGCAAAAATTTTTTCCCATTCTGTTGGTTGCTGATTCACTCTAATGACTGTTTCTTTTGCTGTGCAGAAGCTGTGGAGTTTGATTAGGTCCCATTTGTCTATTTTGGCTTTTGTTGTCAATGCCTTTGGTGTTTTGGTCATGAAGTCCTTGCCTACACCTATGTCCTGAATGGTTTTGCCCAGATTTTCTTCTAGGGTGTTAGGTCTTATGTTTAAGTCTTTAATCCATCTGGAGTTAATTTTAGTGTAAGGCGTCAGGAAGGGGTCCAGTTTCTGCTTTCTGCACATGGCTAGCCAGTTTTTCCAACGCCATTTATTAAACAGGGAATCCTTTCCCCATTGCTTGTTTTTGTCTGGTTTGTCAAAGACCAGATGGTTGTAGATCTGTTGCGTTGCCTCTGAGACCTCTGTTCTGTTCCATTGGTCTATATCTCTGTTTTGGTACCAGTACCATGCTGTTTTGATTACTGTAGCCTTGTAGTATAATTTGAAGTCCAGTAGTGTGATGTCTCCCGCAGTTCCTTACTTTTTTGACCAAAAAAATACACTTATATACAAGGGATGGAAATGACCATTTCTTCAGGTATTTAAATTAATTTGTGAAGTAATATTTTGGAAATTCTTAGTTCTTAAATGGCCCCACATTTTCAAGAATAAGTAGGTGCCATTCTTTGGAAAATGGTGAGTCAGCAGATGATTCTGAAAGTGAAAGAGACCATTTTGGCTTCAAAAAACATGGACTAGGGTTTTCTTCAAAACCTATATTATTTTGTGAGCATGTTCCTGCTTATTTTTCTTATTATATCATAATTTTAATGCTATACATTTAAAAACCTGTTAAAGGACAATTCTGCATCTTACCATTGCAAAATATAGGAAATGTCTCATTTGCAATTTGAGGCTGGACAG